>NC_133385.1:16195402-16303519 GCF_049309525.1 Garra rufa
CTTTTTCACATTTTTATGAGAAAAAAAATTGAGGGTCTAAATTTAGGCGTTTTGTGTATGCCAAATTATTGTTTGTATTACATATTTTATAGTATACTGAATATGCTAATGTAATTTATTATTTTTTAATTACATAACAAAATGAACTATCCATTGGGAAAATGTATTAATAAATTATGTAAATAAAATGTCAATTTTTAATTACAATTTATATAATTTAATAGTTTTAATTTTTATGAGTGTATTTTATATAGTATAATATGTTGATAAACTATATATATACAGTACAGACCAAAAGTTTGGACACACCTTCTCATTCAGGTGTGTCCAAACCAAAAACTTTTCACCAAAACTTGTGAAAAAATATCTTTCAGGTGGTCAAATAGCAAATAGCAAATAGTGGAGCTCTGCAGCCACCTACTGGTAAAAGTTATTTGTTTACTTTTAAAACTGGATTTTCCAAAAGATGGGCAAAAATCTTACACTAAACCATGTGAAATTATCCATGTTATCCCCATGAATTAAAGTTAGAAATGTGGGTCTTTTATAAAGTGAATTTTACATAAGAAAAAGCAGTTTTTGTATAAAAACCCATTTAAAAAATATTTATTTATTAATTTATATATTTTTTAAAAATATCACTAACCCACTGAAAACTGCACAAATGTAGAGTAAAAACTTTAATAAACAGAAAAATATACAGTACAAACAAAGTACATTTGAATGAGAAGGTGTGTCCAAACTTTTGGTCTGTACAGTATATATAAAGACACACATAAAGTATATATTTAGAAAATATTTACATGTATATATTTATATTCATATAATTTATATTATATAGAAATATATGTAATATATAAACATAACATACTTTTCCTAAATAATACTTGCATGTGTGTGTATTTATATTAGTAGTGGGCATAGATTAATTTTTTAAATCTAGATTAATCTCACTGTAATCTTGGAATTAATCTAGATTAAAATGGCTAATTTGAATTCTGCCGAAGGCATTCAGAATATGTGTGCTACCCAAATAATGACTAAAATTAAGTCTTTGAGAACGGGTTTCCAGGGGCTCATCTCCTGTTTCCAAAATGCATCACAAACTGCTTGACAATTGCATTTACAACACCATTAACTATACAAACTTGTGTAACCAACTATTCCTACAACTGTTGTCACGGTACCAAAATTTCAGTATTCGGTACCAATACCATTGAAAATTCACGGTTCTCGGTACCAATTTCGGTACCAAAGCAAAACACAATAACATATTAATTGAGCAACACACTATTTTTTATTAATAAACAAACAAAAATAAAAATGTACAAAAAAACAGTGCCATTCTTTATACTTACATAAAATTTTGTTAAAAGTTTTTCCACAGGTTAAAAAAAGTATTTCAAGGATTGAAAACATTTTAGTAATTAAATAACATCTAAATAAATTACAGGCATAAAAAATGTAAAGAAGCTTCACCCAACCATTTTGTCATATTTCTGCTGCTGCTGAAAAACATCTGTAACCGTTGTCTGTTTTAGAGTTCGCTGGGGTCTTTCATGATCTCCGTGGGCTAAGTCTGACCAGATGTGACATTAGATCATTGACACCAGCAAAAATATTAATTTTCAGTAAACCTCAGCTGTTATAATAAATGTAGATAAGATTACATATATTAAGACCAGTGTCTATCACAGATGAAAACTGCAGTATTAAAAACACTTTACAATTTTTATTTGTACAATTTTCACATTGCCTAACAATAAACAGTAGTTATATGGCAATTATTCTTCGTAAGGTTAGGTTAATTTCAACATTTACTAATGCATAAAATCATGTTAATCTGTTAAACATGAACAAACATGAATGATCATGTGTTTGTAATGTATTAAATAACATTTCACAAACATGAATTAATGTTGTAAAAATACTCTAAGTTTATGTTAGATGATGCATGAATTTGATCTTATTGTAAAGTATTACCAAACTAATCAGGGAATAAAACGTGTTTTATTTGATTGTACTTTTATTCAATCCAAACTGCATTCATATTTATTATCAAAAAGCTTTTTAAATCTGCTAGAGTTATCCAGCCTACAATAAGTATAGAACGTTTTCTGACAGACGAATATTAGGGACATAAACATTGTTAACGACACATTTGTACAATCTCTAACACACATATTTTGGATACACAGGTCATTTGTGTGTAAAAATAGTAAATACATAATGTCCTTATTTTTTTTTACTCTAACAAAAGTTATAGGAGCGTTGTTTCAAATTCATTCTAAGGCTCAGCCGCGCTTATGCTAACGATTCACTACACAAACGGTGATGTTTATTTCAGTCTTACATTCAAATTAAAATATGCAATAATGCTCTAAATATGAAATTAAAATGAAACTTACCTTACTTTACAAGGGAAACTTACCTCAGTTTTACAAGGGATGAACTGCTAAACATTAGGCAGAACACACCACAAAATCTCCTACCGGTTTTTGATTATTCGGACGTTTTGCTCAACATCATAGTTGGCGGAGCGGCAGCGCTTACCAATGGCTTTAGAACACGCCGGACGCGCAAGCGGGGGAAGCGCGCCGGCGCGCTCGTGAAGTTTCGTCAGCGTGGATTCAGGATGTCACTGCCAGGCATACATCTGGCGAATCTCCGCTCTCTACCAAACAAAACGGACGAACTCCTTCTGCTCTCCCGGACAAATAAGGATTTTTCACATTCTGCTGCTCTGTGTTTCACGGAAACCTGGCTGAACGCGGCTATACCAGACAGCGCGATTCATCTACCGGGATATCAGCTGTTCAGAGGAGACCGCGACACAGAAACGACGGGGAAATCGCGCGGCGGCGGGACGTGCTTTTACATCAATGAGAGGTGGTGTACAGATGTAACAGTGTTAAAGAAAATATGCTGTTCTGAAGTTGAAGCGCTTTTCATAAACTGTAAGCCGTTCTATTCGCCGCGAGAGTTTTGCTCGTTCATTCTCGTGAGCTTCTACATTCCACCGCAAGCGCACGTGAGCCTGGCCTTACAGAAACTCGCCGATCACATCACAGAGACGGAACAACAACACCCGGACTCTGTTTTAATCATTCTTGGGGATTTTAATAGAGCAAATCTCTCCCGTGAACTGCCAAAATACAGACAGCACGTCACATGTCCGACCAGAGATAGTAATATATTGGACCACTGTTACACCACAATAAGGAATGCATATCACTCTGTCTCACGGGCAGCTTTGGGACTCTCTGATCATTGCCTGGTTCATCTTATACCAACCTACAGGCAAAAACTTAAATCTGCTAAACCTGTAGCAAAGTCTGTTAAGAGATGGACCAGCGAAACAGAGCAGGTTTTACAGGCATGTTTTGATTGTACTGATTGGAGTGTTTTTGAAGCTGCTGCTACGGATCTGGACGAGCTTACAGAGACTGTTACTTCATATATCAGTTTCTGTGAGGATTTATGCATTCCTACCAGGACTCGCTTAACTTACAACAACGACAAACCATGGTTCACTGCAAAACTCAGACAGCTCCGTCATGCCAAAGATGATGCTTATAGGAAAGGGGACAAAGTCTTGTATAAAGAGGCCAAATACACACTGGAAAAGGAGATCAAAGTGGCAAAGAGAAATTATTCCGAAAAGATAAGGAACCAATTTCATTCCAGTGACTCTTCATCAGTGTGGAAAGGTCTAAAACACATCACCAATTACAAGACATCATCCCCCAGCACTTTGCAGAATCAGCAACTGGCAGACGATCTGAACGAGTTCTATTGTCGGTTTGAAAAAACACCATTTACACCTCCAACATCACCCCTCTCCCCCACTCCTGCAACTCCCATTCAAATCAGTGAAGATGAGGTGCGCAAGGTCTTCAAAAAGAACAAAAGAAGAAAGGCACCAGGCCCTGACGGTGTGACACCAGCCTGTCTGAAAACCTGTGCTGACCAGCTGGCCCCCATTTTCTCACAGATCTTCAATAGGTCTTTGGAGTTGTGTGAAGTCCCCGCCTCTCTGAAACGCTCGGAAATCATCCCCATTCCAAAGAAACCCAAAATAACAGGACTTAACGACTACAGACCTGTGGCGCTAACATCTGTCGTCATGAAGTCGTTTGAAAAACTGGTTCTGGCTTATCTGAAGGACATCACCGGACCCTTACTGGACCCCCTGCAGTTTGCTTATCGAGCAAACAGGTCTGTAGATGATGCAGTGAACATGAGTCTACATTTCATACTGCAGCATCTGGATAAATCAGGGACTTACGCAAGGATCCTGTTTGTGGACTTCAGTTCAGCCTTCAACACTATCATCCCAAACCTCCTCCTGCCCAAACTAACTCAGCTCTCTGTGCCCACGTCAGTCTGTCAGTGGATCAACAGCTTCCTGACAGACAGGCAGCAGCTAGTGAGGCTGGGAAAATTCTCATCCAGCACCCGTACTATCAGCACTGGCGCCCCTCAGGGCTGTGTCCTCTCCCCACTGCTCTTCTCCCTGTACACTAATGACTGTACCTCCAAAGACCCCTCTGTCAAGCTCCTGAAGTTTGCAGACGACACCACACTTATCGGCCTCATTCAGGACGGTGACGAGTCTGCTTACAGACAGGAGGTAAAAGAGCTGGCTGTCTGGTGCAGTCATAACAACCTGGAGCTCAACACGCTCAAGACTGTGGAGATGATCATAGACTTCAGAAAAAAACCCTCTGCTCTCCCCCCACTCACCATCATGAACAGCACTGTAAACACAGTGGAGTCATTCAGGTTCCTTGGCAATACCATCTCCCAGAACCTGAAGTGGGACATTCACATAGACACCATTGTGAAAAAGGCCCAGCAGAGGCAGTACTTTCTCCGCCAGCTGAGGAAGCTCAACCTGCCACAGGAACTGCTGAAAGAGTTTTACTCTGCCATTATTGAATCCGTCCTTTGCACTTCAATTACCATCTGGTTCAGCTCAGCTACCAATTCTGATCTCAGAAGACTACGTCGAATAGTCCGGACTGCTGAACGAATCATTGGTACAACCCTCCCTACCCTTCAAGATCTCTACTTATCCAGAGTACGAAAAAGGGCTGCCAAAATTACTCTGGACCCCTCACATCCAGCACACTCGCTTTTTGAACTGTTACCATCTGGTCGGCGCTACAGAGCACTGAGCACTAGAACGACCAGACACCGAAACAGTTTCTTTCCTCAGGCAATCCATCTCATGAACACTTGATCGTGGAACATACACTATACAACACTATACACTCTTTACTCATTTTTCCGTTATTTATTTAAAGCACATAATACTTCCATTAAAATGTCTTGCTATTTTTGCACATTGTCTGTCTTGTATACTTGTATATTGTTCTTTTTATAATATGTATCGTCTTGTCACTGTCATTCTGTAGCACTGTGGAGCTCTGTCACAAAAACAAATTCCTAGTATGTGTAAACATACCTGGCAATAAAGCTCATTCTGATTCTGATTCTGATTACTTGAACTCTTTCATTTGATCCCTGAGTCGGTCTTTGAGGTGTTTTAAGTTTAATGTGTTTCCTCCTTTCGAGAGAAGCTAGACGACATCCTTTGCAAATAGTTTTTTGATGATCTATGATGTTCGCCATGTTTAGCCGCAAATCCAAACTAATTGGAGCAAGCCTGGCTCTTTGTCAACAAGTGGATTCAGAGCCACGGCATCAGCAGCGGCAGTTGAAGAGAGCGCAGCCGCGCAGTGCGCACCTTTTGTGTAGCGTATCAAGAACCGGGTTGACCGGATAGTCGGTACCACCGGTACTTAAGAAAACCTGGTACCGTAACGTTTTAATTTTTTTAGTACCGACTTGGTACCGAAGTACCGGGACTTTTGACAACACTAATTCCTACCCTGCATGTACTTCTGCGTAAAAGGCTGCGCGACGTGCGCGTTGCAGTTAAATACACAGACTCGCATGGGCATGGATATCTAAACTGCGTTGCTTTTAGAAGCGTCAATTCAGTTGTTGCATATAGTTTAATGTCTTATTTCGGGATTTTCAAAGTAAATTATAACTCAAATTTGAGATTTTACTGGGGCACAGCAAATTTTCACTGGGGCACGTGCCCCAGTAAGGGTCTAGCAACGCGTCTGCACTGAAGCAAACCCGGCGGCTTCATAGCTGCATCCATGTTAGCACGTCTCGTTTGATGTGGTAATTTGATAGTAGGCATACACACAGGTTCGAAGACTCATTCTCGCCCCCTACAGTGCAATTCGGCTAGGTATACATCCGCGCTAAAATATCAAGGTGAAAGTCATCATAGCTTGCGTAGTATAGAGCCAGCTCCCAACCCAACTTTGAGAATAGATTAACGTCGATATTTTTTTTATCGCCTGATAAGAGTCTCACGTTAACGCAGCACGTTAACGCCGATAACGGCCCACCACTAATTTGTATATATGCATAATAAATATACACAGTACTAGGGATGCACGATATGAAAAATTTTTACCGATAGCCGATAATTAAGTCCTTCTTGTGGCCGATACCAATACCGATACGTTCATATTTTTATATGATAATTTTGTGCACCCAGGAGAATACAAAATCTGAGATAAACTACTGAAATGTATATTACTGTATATATCTGGGTCTAACAATCATAGCAAACATCAGTCCTGACTCTTCAAAAATGTTTTTATTTTTTGTGTAAGGCACCACAATTCTAAATAAATAAAATGCTTTGACATTTGTCAACCTGGAAAAAATGAAAAGTGCATCATGGAGTAACGTCAGATGTCCAAATGTCCGTTAAAGCTTCTTATTGATCATATTATGAATGTGTGCAGCAACCAAATCGTACAAGGTGGGGAATAAAACATCAGAATCGAGATAAAAACATCAACTTTTCAGAATGCCGCAAGCCCAACGCAGGTCATATGACATGAACCAACCAATCAGCTTCACCCGTTCCTTTAATAACATTGAAAGCACTGCCAAGGTGGAGAAACAGCTTATCATAGCTGTACAGGAATAACCATTTTTAAATAAATTTAATAACAGAGCTACTGCAAGCGATTTTTAATGCTGAAAATCCATTTATCCTTTGCTGAAACTTCCGCGTCTTTATGGAGAGCGCAGGTCATGGTTGCTTAGCAACGGCAGACGCCACAGCAGAGCAGGCTACAGAGCGGTTTGGAAACAAAGAGAAAGCGGCACGTCTAGCGTTTTCCACGCGTTTTTAGGTGCGACATGTGAACGGCCCCTAAAACAGATTCACCGTGATGACGACCTCTGAAGTGAGATTTGTTGTGTTAAAACTTGACGGCTTTTTACCTCCTCTCAGAATCCTTGCTAAACATGTGTTGCAAATAGCAATAGCATCGTCCTCCTCTGCCACCGCGAAAAACTTCCAGACCGGCGAAGATGATGATGACGACGACACAGATGATGACGTATTACACGCGACAAAGTCTTCAGCTGCAGTCACTTGCACTCGGAAAGCAGATGAATCTCAGATAAACCAGACTGATTGATTGATTTACCAGCAAGTACTTTATCAGATCGGATTTCATTTATTTATCGGAGCAATAAAAATGACGTAATTTTTACCCATATCGGTCGATAATTTATCTGTCCGATAAATATCGTGCATCCCTACACAGTACACATAGATTATGTACACAAAACTTTTATTTTGGATGCAATTATCGATGGAAATCATTGCCCAGCACTAAATATAACATCACTATATATATATATAGTAAAATTCATGTTTTTTATATATTAATAGTTTATATATATGTGTGTATGTGTGTGTATTCTGTCATCATACTCAACCCTTATTCTGCTGAACTCAACTTTGATGATGTTGCCTTTGAACTACACATATCCCCTTCTCAGTGCACAGGTAGCAGTGCACACTACATAGGGCCCCTGTGAATCGGAACGCAGCTACACACAACAGAGTTGAAGGAGGTCGGCTGTTGCTGTGACAACCCTGTCGCTTGCCACCGCTGTTTTCAGGCTGCAGTCTTACATGCGGCCTCAACAAGCCTGCCACCCCCACAACACTCGCACACTCATTTCACCGACACCCAGAGGGAGGGAGAGCGAGCGCGAGAAAGAGAGAGACATTTCCCCCCGCCCCGTCACTCACACTTCCTGCATGTAGCGGCTCCTGTGAATGACAGCTGCCAGTGCGCCTTCAATGAAGGAGCCGCCAGTGCAAATGACTGGCCAATTAACAGCGCCTAGCAGAGGCCATGACAACAGTTTCCATGGAGCGGCGACCAAACCTTGTCATTATACAGTAGAGACCGGCTAAAGATAAACCTGTGACAAGCGCAAGGGCGGCTCGTGTCGCCCCAGGGACTTTTGCGATGGAGTTTTACAATGGTTTTTCGCCATTGTGCGCTCACTTCCTCGTCTTTCGAGACCTTACACATTGTTACGTGATTGTTCGCACGCTAGCGATGAGAAAAATATACCCCCGTCTTTTCTCTCAAGGGCCAAAACAACATCCTGTAATCAGGAAGTTTACTGAGGAAAACAGTATGTCTGCATCTATAACCATACACACATAAACACACTCACAGACACTCCTCTCCCTCTCCATGTCATTACCTCCCTCTCGTTCTGCTGTTGCCATGGAAACAGCTGTTCTTTTCCCACTGAAGGTAATAAGTTGAAACTAGTTGAGAGTTCGTTCTGATGTCATGTGAACATGTTACGCCCATGTATGGGCATCCTGGCCGTTTCATTCTGAAGCTTCGGAGGCTGTGATTCAGTAGGCCCTCCGATGGCCGCTGCCGCTGCCGCTGATGTCAAGACACAATAAGCCTCCTTGCAGACAGTGTACTTTGAGAGCTGATAAGCGGTGAAAACAACATGCAATATTGATTTGTTTTTGTTGTTGCTTTCGGCTTCTTTTATGGGCTGTATCTCTCTGTGCTTTGCATTTAAATGCATTTGTGTCTTTTAACCTTCTTGGAGTATATTATGTAGTGATAAACTGATAAATGTGAGATTGTCATTGGTGTCAGATTGACTGGCAGAAAGGTTGACTGTAAAATATGGAAAAATTGTCATCCACATATGGAACATTTTGCATATTGTGTTGGTGTCCCTGACCCAGTTTCCTGTCTAGCATAACTAGCAATGTTTATTTAGTCATCAACATTTATTGTGCTGAACAGCATGGCTGGTTAGATCATCACCAGTATAAACCAGGATCTAATGAGTCTAATGAGGGGAACACAGGTGAATCAAATAGAACTCAATGGGAACAGGAACAGGAAAAACTAAATATGGGCATAGAGAAACACAGGGGGAAACTAGGACATAGAGCATGTGGGATAGGAAAACACCACAAAACAGGTTCTGTTCGTTCAAATTCTTTCAAATTTATGGAACTTATCCAAGTTTTTTTTTTTTTTTTTGGAAACTTTTAGAGCTGCAAAATGATTATTCGTGATTAATCGATTCAAGATAAACGTTTCTGTTTGCATACTGTGTGTGTGTACTGTGTATATTTATTGTGTACTGTATATATAAATACACACACATATATGTGTATATTAAAAAATTATTTGTATCTATTTGTATTTAAACACTTGTATATAATTTATTTTATATATAAATATTTTGCATATAAAGCTAGCATATTTTTTATTGATATATATACATGTATAAGTGTGTATTTATATATACATAATAAATATGCAAACTATGCAAACTTTTATTTTGAATCGATTAATCGTAACTAACCGTTTTGCAGCTCTAGAAACTTTTAAAGGACAACTATTATGCTGTTTTTACAATATAAGTCTCAGGTGTCCCCAGAATGTGTCTGTGAAATTTTAGCCCAAAATACCTCACTGATTATTTATTACATAATTTTGAAAATGGCTATTTTAAGTGGAAGCAGAAACACACTGTTTTCGTGCATCTCTTTAAATGCAAATGGGCTGCTGCTCCCCGCCCCGTTTTCCAGAACAGAGTTGTGCCTTTACAGCCCGTACCTCAGATATTCTGCCAAAACACCTGTTTGGTTTTGATTGTTATGTCTTCTGATATAAGGTTTTCTGAGCGCACACATCCGAAGCACGTGCACAGAAAGCGGCTGTCTCGCGACATGTTAGTATTAAACTAAATTCTCTTTCACGTCTTATTGCGCTTAAAACTGTCACATACACACAAGTTTATGTTAAAAATATGCAGGATTTACAAAAACAGTTGGTTATATCTGTGAAGGTAAACAGCTGAAAAATAAATATCATGTTTATATTTGATCTGTGTGGCAGCAACGTAATATACAGTAAATAAATCAATAAATTCACTGCTCTCTTGTCTCCTCTGAGGCTGGGACTCTAAATAGTGTTCTGTGCTTGTCTGTGCACCCAATGACTGAACAGTTAGCATGCTTTGCTCAAATTTTTGCCATGGCGCTAAAACTGGTACAGCGTTGTCGCTTGCAAAAAACAAAATGGCGTGGAAACGTGCAGATTAAGGGCCTGTGATATTATAATAAAATCCCCTTTCAATGTCACAGTGGGAGCTAAATCTAAGTGGCTCGTTTTTTCACATGCTTGCAGAGAAATGCTTACCAAAACAAAGTTACTGGGTTGTTCTTTTACACATTTTCTGAGTTGGTAGATGCACCAGGGACCCAAATAATAACACTTAAACATGGAAAAAGTTTTTTTTTTTTTTATGATATGTCTCCTTTAAGAAAATATTGTACACTCCAAAAATGCTGGGTTGCTGTTAAGGAAAAAAACTCTCAATATCATTGTTGAAAAGAGCTTATGTTCTGCTTATTATTTTTGTGGAAACCACAATATATTATATATTATTATATTGTATGTTATATATTGCTAAGATACCAATTATAATATCAATTCAGACATTTCTGATCATATTCTTCCAGGACCAAATGGTCAGATCAATGCTATTCACAAACATTTCACAGCTCTATCCATATTTTTATGTATAATTAATTTGTGTCAAATATTTTAGGAGAAGCATCTGAGGTGGAGCTGATATAAATGAAACCGCTCCTGAGCTGTGAAACAGCCGCCGTTGAGCAATTCAGATTTCCTCTGGGAGCGTATAGCATAAACACTTAAAATTGATATGTTGGTGTATAACCTACAAAGTGATATGGAGGCACTCGCGCGCACACAAACAAACACACTTGCGCTGAATAAGCTAATACACAACGCCCTCACAACTGGTGACAGGGAATGCCCTTGACTCGTCTGCTCTCGAATCCAAGGCTTCAAACGGCAAAGCTGCTTGTTATGAGGCGGCATGCAGATGCAGGAATACTGTCCTGATGGGCAGTGCTTTAAAAGAAGCTGTCATGCTGTCTACTCGCTCGCTCGCTCTCTTGCCTCCTTCGACAGTGCTGTGTCACCATGTTTACGTCCTTGTCTCGCTCTCCTCCAGCACTCCTCCCCTTTTCCCTCTGCTCTTTCCTTTCAGAGTGTGGTTAGATTAATAATACAAGTATAGCATTGATGGAAGTGATATAGAAACCAACCAGCAAATTACAAAATCCCATTTACTGTTCTCATAATTGCAGAATGGATTAATTGTGCATAAGTTAACAATATTTATTGTGTGGCTTTTAGTGAATAATTAACCCATTTGGTCAGAACTTGGTTAGAGCAAAAAGTTTTCAAATACTTTTGAGCACTTGATTTTTTTTGTGTTTAAAATGAATGTTATTTTTTTCATATCTACAGTTGAGGTCAAAAGTGTACATACACCTTGAAGAATCTGCAAAATGTTAATTATTTTACCAAAATAAGAGAGATCATACAAAATGCATGTTATTTTTTATTTAGTACTGACCTGAATGAGATATTTCACATAAAAGATGTTTACATATAGTCCACAAGAGAAAATAGCAGTCGAATTTATAAAAATGACCCTGTTCAAAAGTTTACATACACTTGATTCTTAATACTGTGTTGTTACCTAAATGATCCAATGATTTTTTTGTTTAGTAATAGTTGGTCATGAGTCCCTTGTTTGTCCTGAACAGTTAAACTGCCTGCTGTTCTTCAGAAAAATCCATCAGGTCCCACAAATTTGAACCCTTTCCAAAAATGACTGTATGATTTTGAGATCCATCTTTTCACACTGAGGACAACTGAGGGACTCATATGCAACTATTACAGAAGGTTCAAACACTCACTGATACTTCAGAAGGGAAAAACATGCATTAAGAGCGGGGGTGAAAACTTTTGAACCGAATGAAGATGCGTACATTTTTCTTATTTTGCCTAAATATCATATTTTTTCATTTAGTACTGCCCTTCAGAAGCTACAGGAGATACTTACATGTTTCCTAGAAGACAAAATAAGGTACATTTATCCTCCTGATCTTCAAATTTCAAAAGTTTTCACCCTTAATGCATCTTAATACAGCTCTCAATGCAGCATATTTTCCTTATGAAGCATTAGTGAGCATTTGAACCTTCTATAATAGTTGCATATAAGTCCCTCAGTTGTCCTCAGTGTGAAAAGATAGATCTCAAAATCATACAGTCATTGTTGGAAAGGGTTCAAATACAGAAAAATGCTGAAAAACCAAAGAATTTCTTTAAAAATCAAGTGTATGTAAACTTTCGAACAGTGATTTTTATAAATTCAACTATTTTTTCTTGTGGATTATATGTAAACATCTTTTATGTGAAATATCTTATTGAGGTCAGTACTAAATAAAAAATAACATGCATTTTATATGATCCCTCTCATTTTGGTAAAATAATTAACATTTTGCAGATTCTGCAAAGTGTATGTAAACTTCTATATTCTATAATTTATCTATTTTTATATGTATATATTGTAATATATGGCAATTATACCGCTGACCATAAAATCACACATATTGCATTTCTAAAAAATGATTTATGATGACGTCTTAGCCTTTTAAATCCTTCTGTAAACATTACATCATAAAAGCTCATGTCTGAATATAGATTCTATTATTGCTCGCACTTATTTGCTCTGATATAATAACACTCATTGCTTACCGAACACTGTTTGAATAGATGGGTACATATTCTTTAGTTGAAAAAAATATGTTGTTGCTGGATATTCTCTCTGCATCTGTTCAAATGGCCTCTCTTCTTTCTGTTTGCTGCCAGAGTCATTGTATGAGGTACAATGTACAGCAACCTCACCTAAAAAGAGCAGACAATGAAATACTGCCATTGTATCGGTGCAGATGTGCGTCAGCCGATGCGTGTCATCCTTTTCTAAACCCCAATGAAGGTCATGCTGGGAGAAATTAGCACTGCTTGTCAAGCATTAACTAAAAGGGGGGATTTTAATGCCATTAAACACCGAGCTCTCAGACCCTCGGCGTTAGAGATGGTTCACTATGTCCCCAGAGTAGTTATATATTTTACAGATCGATATTTTGTAATGAAAGAGGCTGGCGAGTGAAACCGAGCTTTAAGGTTCGGCGTGCAGTGATGGATGTGTGTACTGCGCTAAGCTGTAGCCTGCTATGACAAATGAATGGTCACAGGAAGTCACCGTTGTCTGGCCAGTTGCGGTTTCTAGTTGGTCCTGAGACGCTTAACACCTTTTAATGGTTTGACCTGTTTTTGTATGTGGTTTTCTGCTGAGTCATGCAGTGTTTCCTGCTTGTACACCGGCCTGTTTGTCTTTGGTGCATAGATTTTGTTTGAAACATCACAATGTATTGCTATCTGCTTCATATCAGTGCTTTTTTAATGTAATGTTCGAGCTGTCTACGAAGCGAACTCAATTGGTGGATTTTTGAAGACATGTCAAACAGTTTGTGAGTCGTGCTGTGGGCTTTTGGTGATGCGGTTCTGTGATGTAATTGTTGAGTCCTTTACAGGCTCGTGCTGCTGCTGATTGATTAAGCATCGCTGGTGTCTGTAAATGGCCTCATTGTAATCAACCGGTTTGTTTGCATACTGTTTAGGAAACACTGATCCTTTCAAGCCGACGTGTGAAGAGACACAGATCAATACTTTGATTGAGTGTTGACTAGGGTTATTATCGCAAATGAAAACAAAGGTGCAAAATAGTTTGTTGTTGTTGTTAATGGAGGTATATAAAACTACACAGAATTACAGCAAAAAATTATATATTATTAAATGATCTATCTATCATATATCTATCTATCTATCTATCTATCTATCTATCTATCTATCTATCTATCATCTATCTATCTATCTATCTATCTATCTATCTATATCGTTTTATCGGTCTGTTGTTCTATCATTCTATCTATGCTGTATCGCTCTATCGTTCTGACGTTGTATCTATCGTTTTATCATTCTATCGTTCTATCTATTGTTCTATCTATCGTTCTATCTATAGTTCTATCGCTCTATCGTTCTAGCATTCTATCTATCTATTTATCTATCTGTTGTTTTATCATTCTATCTATCTATCATTTTATTGTTCTATCTATCGTTCTATCGTTCTGTCATTCTATCTATCGTTTTGTCATTTTATCATTCTATCTATCTATCATTTTTCTATCAGTCTATTGTTCTATCTACTGTTCTATCTATCATTCTATCGCTCTATCGTTCCATTGCTTTATCTATCTATTGTTCTATCATTCTATCTATTGCTTTGTCCATCTATCATTCTGTCATTCTATTTGTTGTTGTATTTATCTCTATCTATCTATCTATCTATCTATCTATCTATCTATCTATCTATCTATCTATCTATCGTTCTGTCGTTTTATCTATCTTTCTGTCTATCTACCTATTGTTCTACAGTTCTATCTGTCTATTGCTGTATCTATCATTCTGTTGTTCTATCTATCTATCTATCTATCTATCTATCTATCTATCTATCTATCTATCTATCTATCTATCTATCTATCTGTCTATCTATCTATCTATATATTGTTCTATTGTTCTATCTAGCTATCTGTCTTTGTTTCATTGTTCTACTGTTCTGTCATTTTATTGTTCTATCATTCTATCACTCTATCATTCTGCCATTCTATAGCGTTTTATCATTCTATCTATCGTTCTATTCTATCATTCTATTGTTTTATCTACCTATTGCTCTCTGTCGTTTTATCATTCTATCTATCTATCTATCTATCTATCTATCTATCTATCTATCTATCTATCTATCGTTCTGTCGTTTTATCTATCTTTCTATCTAGCTACGTATTGTTCTACCATTCTGTCTATTGCTGTATCTGTCATTCTATCATCTATTTATTTGTCTAGCTATCATTCTGTCTATCATTTTGTCTATCATCTATCTATCTATCTATCTATCTATCTATCTATCTATCTATCTATCTATCTATCTATCTATCTATCTATCTATCTATTATCTATCATTCTATCGCTTTGTCTATCATTCAGATGTATTTGTCTTGTATCTATCTATCTATCTATCTATCTATCTATCTATCTATCTATCTATCTATCTATCTATCTATCTATCTATCTATCGTTTTGTCGTTCTGTCTATCATTTTGTCTATCTATCATCTATCTGTCTTTATCTATCGCTGTGTCTATCATTCTGTCATTCTATTGTTCTGTTATTCTGTCGTTCTATCATCTATCTATTATCTATTATTTTATCATTCTATCGCTTTGTCTATCATTCAGATGTATTTGTCTTGTATCTATCTATCTATCTATCTATCTATCTATCTATCTATCGTTTTGTCGTTCTGTCTATCATTTTGTCTATCTATCTATCATCTATCTGTCTTTATCTATCGCTGTGTCTATCATTCTGTCATTCTATTGTTCTGTTATTCTGTCGTTCTATCATCTATCTATCTATCTATCTATCTATCTATCTATCTATCTATCTATCTATCATTCCATCTATTGTTTTGTAACGAATAGCAAATTGTTTTCATTGTA
The DNA here is from genome assembly GCF_049309525.1 of Garra rufa. Classification (NCBI taxonomy): domain Eukaryota; kingdom Metazoa; phylum Chordata; class Actinopteri; order Cypriniformes; family Cyprinidae; genus Garra; species Garra rufa. The sequence continues at coordinate 16,211,301 of NC_133385.1, forward strand.
TATAGGAAGCAGTTTTATATATTTAAAAATAGCACATTTTTAATTTAAAAAGCAGGACACTACAGTTTTTTGTGTATTGCCTTTGTGTTGAATTGCTTTCATGAATGTTTACTGTTGCTTGCTTTCCTTCGACTTGATGTGCTGAATAAGGTTTGCAATTTTGAAGAAAAAATTGGTATTTTGTACAGTGCAACACTGTCGGTGAGTCTTGGGAATTTTGGTTAGCCAGAGTCTGGCATGAGTGTCTGTCTAAGTTTTTTGACTTCTTCATCTTCGGCCGTGGGGAACGGAACAAGAACTATATGCAGAGGTTTCATCAAAAATGCATGGATATCAGACGGAGCAGTCGGCTCTGCTTGAGGAGCGCGTCAGCTCGAAGGACGAGAGCCAGGGGACACTTTAACAGGTGCAGAGCGTAACGGCTCTATTTCAGATTCGTGAGGAGACACGGCACGACAAGATGCTGCTCTCTGAGTCTCAAGCCTGGATTATTTTCTGAAGTAAACGGATACTGGTTGGTGTTGCAAGTGAAGGACATAGGGAACAACTTTGATTTAAAAAAAAAAAACTCCCAAACTAAAAGAAACAAAGTTTTTAAGGTGTATTCTGATTGTAATCAAGGCTAAATTCAAGTTAAAGTGTCTTTCTGACCATTAGCTGTCCCCCTTGACCACTAAAACACACAACAGTGACAATTAACCCACAAATACACACAAAGTTCCAAACGCTCAGTCTCCCATTAATGTCCTGACTTGAGCCAGAGCTCATTAAGACCAATAGAGTGTCTAATTAAGCCACGCACAGTGAGAGCAAGCAGCTGGTCTTCCCAGCAGCCTTTAGGATCTCACTGACCGAGGGGCCCATGGCTCTATTCTGGCCTTTTTACATAGACTCTTCCCCTCATCAGAGCCTCAACCCTGATTACAAAGGTTCAAACCATGCTGCCTGGCACCTGAATTCATATTTAAAGGGATAGTGCACCCAAAAATGAAAATTCTGTCATTATTACTAAACCTCATGTCGTTCCAAACTTGTAAGACCTTCATTTATCTTCAGAACAGAAAGATGTTTTTGATGGAATCCCAGAGCTTTCTGACCCTGCATGTTGTATTATTTATTTTTATTTTGGTTTAATTTGCTCTTTTTATTATATTAAATGATTTTTTTGCCAGTTGAACGATTCATTCACTATTTGGACTCATTCAGCTCTTGCAGGGTTTCTGCGGGTCCTTAAAAAGTCTTAAAATGTCTTAAATATTTTTGGTCACATTATCGCTAAAATACCTTAAGTCTGATGGACCTAATGACTGTTTAAACACTGAATAATGTTACTGAATGATTCAGTGTTTTTTGAAGGAATCAGTTGTATGAAACACTTAATGCTCACTCGTTAAGTGACTTACTGCCACCTACTGGTAGTTTAGTATGTCTAAAAGTATGCTTCCCCCCCCCCAACATTTTTTATTTCTATATACATAAATGTATTTAAAACATTAATCTCATAACATTATTTATTGCAGTTGTAACTAGTAATTTATTGTAAGTCTGACTGGTAACCGCTCTGTAGAATTTTTTGATAAATTGTAATAATTTGACATGAAAGGTGAAACATACATTTAAAAAGTTTAAAAATTGGTCTTTATAAATGTAAAAAAAAAAAAAAAATCTGATTTATGTAAAAGCTGATAGAACACTGATGAAAATATTGCTTCAGAATAAATTGTTTACACCACTAAAATCTCAGTGATGTGGTACTTTTGTGGGGATATTTTGTGTGGAGAAAGAAAAGTTCACTGCATATTGTAGTAATAAATATCATTAATGACAGCGATGAAATGTAGTTTTCTTTTTACATTGACATTAAAGGAACCGTATGTAAGAAATTTATTTCAGTTAATCATAAAATGGCCCTGACATGTCACTAGACATTAAGAAATCATGTTCATTTCAAATACTTATATCACTGACAGCAGTGGTCCGGCCAGGATATTGTCATTTAAAAGTGAGAGTTGCAGCCCACGACTGATGTTATTGTTGTCGTTTTGTGTTTTGGTCTGAGGCTCCACCCTCCAGCTATCGACTAATCACGAAGTCAGTAGAGTTTCGTCATCCGGGTTGCCAGCTCTGCTCTAGTTACAGCTGCAGCTACGAAAACATGTATAACGTTACGAAACCTAAAAGACCTCGTTATGAATCCGAAATACGTTGTGACAAAGTCCGAAATAAAACAAGAATTTGTATAGGAGATGCCTTTGAAAGATGGAAACGGCTGAAAACAGACAAGAATTTAAAGACAGACGCCAACGTTGCTAATTTTCTCCTGGACAGGTAAGATTCATCTATGTTTGGCTAACTTTGCTTCCGTACACAGTGGATTTTCCACGGTCGCCCGTGCTAAATGCATTCATAAAAAGCGTTATATCGCACCACTAGCAGGGTATGAAAACAATCTATGTTCCGACTGAAATGTGGTATTACAGTACATCTTTACGAAATATTTGGCTAATCGCCATTAGTAAATTTTTGCGATACATAATTACTTCGCAAAACATCTCTCGTGAAGCATAAACATAATTAACAGAAGAAGAAAAAATACTGTGTAGGACTCGTCACTTGCCATTGGAAGCTTAGCTGGCAACCTCGAGTCAGGGGGGAGGGGGAGGGGATACACCGTTCTACAGTATTTTGAAAGTGATTGCAGTACCAGTTTTGGCCACAATCCTACATACGGTTCCTTTAAATATTACATATATGTATGTAATATAATGTGTATTTACATTACAGGTTTAGGTCTTAAATTTCGTATAAGGTGGTATTAAAAAGGTCTTCAAAAGTCATGAATGAATCAGTCTCAGTCATGAATGAATCAGTCTCAGCGTCTAATTACTCAACCTCATGCCATTCCAAACCCGTAAGACCTCCGTTCATCTTCGGAACACAAATTAAGATAAGCTTTCTGAACCTGCATAGACAGATGTTGTATTATTTATTCAATTTTTGTTTTACTAATTTGGTCTTTTTTATGATATTAAATCATTTTTTTCACACAATTTCCTAATTTTTTACATTGTTCAGCAACTTCTGTTGCTTTAAATGTGCTGTATACTTCAAATATGTTGTCAAATGACTTCTGATGGAGTTCACAAAGCCAGTTTGAATGATTCATTTACTATTTGGACTTATTCGGCTCTTGAGTTCAATTCACTGACTCAATGAATCAGTCTCATCGATTAATTACTTAACCTCTTGTTTTTTCGAAACCCGTAAGACCTTCGTTCATCTTCAGAACAAAAAATAAGATATTTTTGATGAAATCCGAGAGCTTTCTGACCCTGTATAGTGTCTGGTTTATGGACTGTTTGTGTTAGTTCTTCCCTGTGTTTCCCCTTCTTGCACTGTATGATTTGGTTTTTTCCTTTGTCTCCCCCGTTATTCTGGTTGTATTGGTTTCTCCTTTGCCCATATTTGGTGTTTCCTGTTCATTAGCGTTATTCGCCCCACCTGTTGTCGTCTATTACTCCCCTTTATAAGTTGGTTGTTTTCCCGTTTCTTGTTCTGGTAACATCGTTACCTCCTGTGTTTCAGTCTCTTTGTCTGCTGTTGTTACCTTAGTATTTATTAAAGACTTTGCATTTTACTCCCGTTCCTGTACGTGCCTTGACATATAGTCAGATGTTGTATTATGAATCTCTTTTTTTTTTTAATTAATTTGTTCTTTTTTATGATATTAAATCATTTTTTCCACACAATTTCTTTATTTCTTTACATTGTGCAGCAACTTTTGTTGCTTTAAATGTGCTGTATACTCTAAATCAGTTGTCAAATGACTTCTGATCGAGTTCACAAAGTCAGTTTGAACGATTCATTCACTATTTGGACTTATTTGGCTCTTGAGTTTAATTCACTGACTCAAATCAGCCTCAGCAAGTTAATAGCTCACTGGAGAAAGATTATCAATGAAAAATGACTTCAATTTCGGCCAGTTTCTTACAAAAAGCAATTGTTTTGCTTCAGAAAACCTTAATAATATTGTAGAAGTCCTGTGGACCACTTCTGTGAAATTTTTTATCCTTTTCGAAGCTTGAAAGCTTCAGTCGTCATTTATTGTTATTATACGAAAATCAAGACGAAGATCAAAGAAAGTCACACAAGTTCAGAACAACATGAAGTTAAGATGATAAGATTTTGACATGAAAAGCAGTCCACTTGGACGAGGTCAACTGAGGTAATTTACAAATAAGTTTAATAAGTCTAATGACTTGATCTCATAAGCTCATTGTCGTTATGGCCGGTTTGGCATGAAAGACGTCTGGTCTGTTTGTTGCTGCGGTTGAGCTGCTGTTGATATTTTCGGTGCCATGTGATACGTGTGGTAGTGGAGACAGTTGGCCTCTCGCATGTGCGACTCGAGTTCTGCGTGTTGACAGATGGAACCCCGTCGCCCCCCTTTAGTAGCTTTGTTTCAGTGAATCACACCTCTTAGGAGATGGGACATCCCCGTCAGAGATTTCCACACCTCCGTTTTCCACTTCAGTCTTCTTTCCTTCGCTCTTTCTCTCTCTCCCTCTCCATCTGTCCCCAAGGAATGCCTGAAAATAGCAGCCTAGGGAAAACTGGGTCAGGCATCATCATGGGTTCCTGGGGTGGGATTTGGAGGTTGGGGCGTGCGCTAAGTGAAGAGTCGGAGGGCGGAGAGAATCGAACCTTGGTTATATTGACAGATAGAGCTGTCTTCGTCCTTACATTTACTTTGTGCCGTGTTTTTACTGACTTTGCATTTTGGCTCTGTTTGGATTCTTATTCAGTCTCACTTGTTTTCTTGGCATGGCTACTTTTGTTCATTAGACTGTCTGCACCTGCTTTCTTTCACTGAACTGCACCTAAAAATGAAAATTTTATTATTTTTTTACTCACCCTTATGTCGTTCCAAACTCATTTGCGGATTCTTCAATAGTAGTCATTTTTAAAGACAGTTCTTTGGTTGGGATAGTAATTTAGATTTTTGTGTGGCCTGCCAACATTGATACTGACCCCAACAGTGTATTTTATACGTATTTATATATTTAGACTGCCATTCAGTGAGATTTTCTAATGTAATTTATTCTTGTGATGCAAAGTTGAATTTTCAGCATCGTTACTCCAGTCTTCTGTGTCACATGATCCTTTCGGAAATCATTCTAATATGCTGATTTGTTGCTCAGGAAACATTTCTGATTATTATCCACGTTGAAAACAGTTGTGCTGCTTAATATATTTGTTAAAACAGTGATACATTTTTTCAGGTTTCTTTCATAAATGGAAAGTTAAAAAGAAGAACATTTATTTAAAATAGGAATATTTTGTAAATAGGATTACTTATAAATTACTGTCACTTTTGATCAATTTAATGCGTCCTTGCTGAATAAAAGATTGCTGAAATGCTCATTTATTTTAAAAAAAGAAAATGTCAAAAGTTAAACGTAGTGACCCCAAAATTTTTAAACAGTTTTTTAGATTTAGATTTTTTAATAACTATTAAGTTATTAACTTAAAGTTTTGGGGTTTTTTTGTAATAAGTTCAGTTTTGTGTACTTTTTTTTTTTCTTCATGAAAAGAACATTTGTATGGAAGCCCATTTCCGCCACTGAATAAATCAAAATAAAAAAGGTAACCGCAACTTTTTTCTTAGAATTGCATGATACAAACTCGCAATCCTGACTTTTTTCCTCAGAATTGTGAAATACAAACTAGCAATTCTTACTTTTTTCTCAGAATTGTGAAATATAAACTTAAAATTTTGACTTTATTTTCAGAATTGTGAGTTAAAACTCATTTTGAAATATAAATTTGAAATTTTGAAATATAAACTTACAATTCAAACTTTTTTCTCAAAATTATGAAATAAAAATGTACAATTCTGACTTTTATTCTCAGAATTGTGAGGTACAAACTTGTAATTCTGACTTTCTTCTCAGAATCGTGAAATATAAACATACAATTCTGACTTTTATTCTCAGAATTGTGAGGTACAAACTCGTAATTTTGACTTTCTTCTCAGAATTGTGAAATATAAATGTACAATTCTGACTTTTATTCTCAGAATTGCATGATACAAACTTGCAATTCAGACTTTTTTCCTCAGAATTGTGAGACACAAACTTGCAATTCTGACTTTTATTCTCAATATTGTGAGACACAAACTCGCAATTCTGACTTCTATTCTCAGAACTGAGATATAAACTCACATTTCTGACTTTTTTTCTCAGAATTGTGAAATATAAACTAGCAATTCTAACTTTTTATTCAAAATTGTGAAATATAAATGTACAATTCTTGACTTTTATTCTCAGAACTGTGAGATACAAACTCGTAATTCTGACTTATTCTCAGAGTTGTGAGATACAAACTCGTAAATCTGACTTTTTTCTCAGAACTGCGTGATACAAACTCGCAATTCAGACTTTTTTCTCAATATTGTGAGACACTAACTTGCAATTCTGACTTTTTTTTGTAATATTGTGAGACACAAACTCACAATTCTGACTTTTTTCTCAATATTGAGATATAAACTCACAATTCTTTTCTAAGAATTGTGAGATACAGTTTTGCAATTCTTTTTTTCTCAATATTGTGAGATACAAACGTGCAATTCTGACTTCTTTTCTCAATATTGTGAGAAACAAACTTGCATTTCTGACCTTTTTCTCAGAATTGCATTATTCAAACTAGCAATTCTGACTTTTCTTAGAATTTTGAGATAGAATAAAAAGAAAGTTTGAAACTTAGAATTGCGGGATATAAACTAGCAATTCTGAGAAAACATCATTCTTTTTCCCCTCAGAATTGGACTTTATAACTCACAATTGCGAGTTCATATCACACAATGCTGACTTTGTTTCTCGCAATTGCAAGCTTATATCATGCAATTCTCAGAAAAAAGTCAGAATTGTTAGATAAAAAGTCGCAATTACCTAAAGTTTTTATTCAGTGGCAGAAATGGGCTTTCATACATGCACAGGAAGTTAAACAGCTATAATGTAACTCCATATATTCATAAACACACTTTTGCATAAAAACAGTGACATGAGGCGAATCATTACTGATTGATTTGTACTTTCCTACTGATGACTGTGTGACTCTTTTTACAAGTCTTTTCAGCGAAACAAGCTTGAATAATTAACAACAGAATCTATGTATTAAGATTAATTGTTTTTCTACCTCATTTAAAACAAAACAAAAAATACTCAAAACTCAAGAGTTAACCAGAAATCTTTTGCAGCTTATGTTTCAGGCTGCTCCCACAGGGCAAACAACCTGTCTTCACCCTAAGTAATTATCAACATAAGCAGTGAAATAGTGTAAAACTGCTGTTAATTAGATTTTACAATATTCCCCTCAAACCAAGGTTCCACATCATGAACACAGAGAGCTTCTCTCGGCAGAAATCCAATCAGGTTTTTCTCTTATGTTTACAATTTCTAATAACCCCCCCTCCAGGCAATTGTGAAACGGCTTCCTATTCAGTATTCATTCCTTGATAAATACTGAGAGCAGCTTCACAATAATATACCAGTTTTGTAAGTTGCACAGAACTATAATTTGCTTGGTTTCGAGTCTTTTCGCCAAGGCCGTGCCCTCATGTACAGTACAGTTTCAAAATCACACCTGCACCTTCTCCAATGGAAGTCCCCAAACTCACCCGCCTGTGTTTTATATAGCCCTGCTGACGTGGCGAGTTTTTATTTTATATAGTTTGTGAACGTGAATTCATTCATCAAAGTCTGCTAAGGAACAACACTTTAGCTTGCCACTTTTCACCCTAGAGTTCAGTGCATTAGGAAACATGGACACGAATCATGCGAAAAGGCTGTCTGTTTAAAACAAGGCCTGTGGGCTTCATGATGGGATGTGAGGTGCCAAACAGCGTCTCAATGACCTGCCGCTGCGTCTGTGTTTATGAAGGACACAACCTGGCTCTGTGGGACTCAATGTGTGAATGGTTCTCTCTTTCTATCTTCCCCTACGGGTCTTTGGTTGATGTCAGAGGACAGGGTGTTAGTGGAAGCTTCCTTTGGTTGCTGATTTGATGCCAGTGTTGTGGTTTATTGCACAATAGACTGGTTAGGCATAATAGGTTAGACTCCATTATGAACTTAACGCTGATGAAAATGAGGTTGTGAGGGATAGACAGACATTTCATCAGCTGAACAACTTATTGAACACACTTCCCGCCTTCACAGCCTTGTTTTTATTTCTGTCAAAAGTTAAAGGGACAGTTTTATTTTTAAATTTTGTCATTAATTACTCACCGTCATGTCTTTCCAAATCCGTAAGACCTTCGTTTATCTTCGGAACATGAAAAGTGTGTCTTTGTGCACAAAAGTATTCTTGTAGCTTCATAAAATTACGGTTGAACCGCTGATGTCACATGGACTATTTTAATGATGTCCTTACTACCTTTCTGGGTCTTGAACGTATCAGTTGTGTTGCTGTCTATGCAGGGTCAGAAGGCTTTCGGATTTCATCCAAAATATCTTAATTTGTGTCCCGAAGATAAATGAAGGTCTTACTGGTTTGAATATAAAACTGGTTTGCGAGAACTCGCAATTCTGAGAAAATAGGCACAATTGCCAAATTTAAACTCGCAATTCTGAAAAAAAAAAGGTACAATAGCAAGATATAAACTTTCAATTCTGGAAAACAAAATTATATCTCGCAATTTTGACTTTAGAACACACAATTCTATGACAAGAGGGTATGTAATTAATGACAGAGTTTTCCTTTTTGGGTGAACTATCCCTTTAAATATGGTGCTTCAGACTATGACTAAACAGGCCTATAAATAAATGCCCCACTGCAATACAAAACATAAAATTTCGAAACGAATTTAAATATTTTCAAAAAATTATAAATAGAAGAAAGGAATTTTAGGCCTGGATCTGGATCTAATGGTGCCATATCTGCTAATATTAAAGAATTTAAAAAAAATTCATAATCTACAATTGTACAGTACAAATTTTCGATATAAGTGCATTCCTAATGTGTTATTAAAAATGTAATGTAATCTTCAGCCAATGTTAAATTGAATAGCCATTCATGTTTCATACTGTACATTATGATTTTGTGAAGCTTAAATTCAGTTGATTTTAATTGTGTGTTATTTTTAATGTACATTACATGTTTGGTGTCAGTCATTTTTTTTACATACTGACCCCAAAACAGTAGTTTACATTTGTTTATATTATTTAATAACTATTAAGTTTGCTTTACAGTTTTGAAAGGAACATTTGTATGAAAGCCCATTTCCACCACTGCATTAAAAAAAAGGTAATTGCAACTTTTTATCTCACAATTTAGACTGTTTTCAGAGTTCACACTTCCCCATTCTGACTTGCAAACTCACAATTGCAAGTTATAAAGTCAGAATTGCAAGATATAAAGTCAGAATTGCAGGATATAAACTTGCAATTGCAAGTTATAAAGCTAGAATTGTAAGATATAAACTTGCAATTCTGAGAAAAAAAGGTACAATTCGCAATTCTGAGAAAAAAATCACAATTGCAAGACATAAGCTAGCAATTCTGAGAAAAAAGGTACAATTGCGAGATAAAAACTAGCAATTCTGAGAAAAAAGGTCACAATTGCGAGATATAAACCCACAATTCTGAGAAAAAAGGTACAATGGCAAGAAAAAAATTAGCTATTCTTAGAAAACAGGCACAATTGCGAAATAAAAACCCGTAATTCTAAGAAAAAAGGCACAATTGCGAGATATAAATTTGTAATTCTGAGAAAAATAAGAATTGCAAATTCATATCTCGCAATTGTGACTTTAGAACACAATTGCAAGTTATTAAGTCAGAATTGTGAGACAAAAACCTGCAATTCTGAGAAATTCTCTTTTCCCCTCAGAATTGGACTTTATAGCTCACAATTGTGAGTTAGTATCTTACAATTCTGAGAAAAGAGGTACAATTGGGAGATAAAAACTCACAACTCTGAAAAAAAAGCCCAGTTGCAAGATATAAACTCGCAATTCTGAGAGAAAATGTACAATTGCAAGATATTAACATGCAATTCTAAGAAAAAAGTACAATTGTGAGATATAAACTAGCAATTGAGAGAGAAAAAGGTACAATTGCGATATCAACTCACAATTGTTAGAAAAAAGGCACAATTGCGAGATAAAAATCTCGCAATTCTAAGAAAAAAAGGCACAATTGCCAAATTTAAAAATCTGAAAAAAGGTGCAATAGCAAGATATAAACATAATACAAGATGCAAGCAATTCTGAGGAAAAAAGTAATTCATATCTCGCAATTTTGACTTTAGAACACACAATTGCGAGTTAAGTCAGATTTGTGAGATAAAAACCAGCAATTCTGAGAAAATATTAAAAAATATGTCTCTTTTCCCCTCAGAATTGGACTTTATAGCTTGCAATTGCGAGTTTGTATCTTACAATTCTGAGAAAAAAGGTACAATTGGGAGATAAAAACTTGCAATTCTAAGAAAAAAATACAATTGCGAGATATAAAATAGCAATTAAGAGAAAAAAAGGTACAATTGCGATATAAACTCACAATTGTTAGAAAAAAGGCACAATTGCGAGATAAAAACTTGCAATTCTGAGAAAAAAGGTACAATTGCAAGATATAACTCGCAATTCTGAGAAAAAGTACTTTATATCTCACAATTTTGACTTTAGAACACACAATTGAACTGTGAGATAAAAACCCGCAATTGTGAGAAAATATTTTAAAAAATGTCTCTTTTCCCCTTAGAATTAGACTTAATAGCTCGCAATTGCGAGTTTGCATTTTACAATTATGATAAAAAAGTCAGAATTGCAAGATATGAACTCGCAATTGTGAGGAAAAAGTCAGAATTGCAAAATACAAACATGCAAGGCTTTATTCAGCAAGGATCCGTTAAACTTTTTCAGAAGTGACAGCAAAGACATTTATTACAAAAATGTTCTAGTTCAAATAAATTCTGAAATGTAAGTTCATTAAAGAATCATGAGAAAAATCAGTTTCCACAAAATTATTAATCACCAAAACTGTTTTTTGAGCTGCAAATCAGCATATTAGAATGATTTCTGAAGGATCATGTGACACTGAAGACTGGAGTAATGATGCTGAAAATGTAGCTTTGTATCACAGGAATAAATTACATTTTGAAAATATATTCAAATAAAAACCAGTCATTTTAAATAGTAATAACATTTCACAATTGTACTATTTTACAGTACTTTTAATGAACTAAATGCACACTTGGTGAGCACAAGAAACTAATTCCAAAAACATTTAAAAAACTTACCAACCCCAAATAATATAGAAATTTAATATCAGCCATTTATGCATTATTGGACTGTGTAACTGAAGCTCTTATGATGCAGGTGAGATACAGGAAACTAACCAGAAAACTGAATGTTTATTTGCTGATACCGGCCTAACGTGAGCCTTATGTAGCTGCCGCTGTCATAATGGCATTGCTGAACAAGTGGCATTGATGTATGTGTTTGTAAAGTGTGAGTTTAAGTTAAAAAAGCTTTGCATCACCGAAGTTACTAAAAGCCGAGCTAATGCATTTGCAGCAGGGCGATAGAAACATAACATGTTGCGCAGGATTATGGCATTGGCAGTTATCAGACTGCTGCATCACTGTCACAGCTCATTCCACCGCCTTCGCCGGCTTATTGTCGCTTCAAGAGTTATGACAATGCTGTTTTCTTCTTCCTCTCCAGGATTTAAGTGTCCTGTCTGCTCCAAATCAGTGGCATCCAATGAGATGGAGGTTCACTTCATCATGTGTCTGAGCAAGCCCCGCCTCTCCTACAACGGTAAGACACGCCCACACTGACCCCGCCCACTTGTATTTCTATTAACTTCAGCTGTGTCATCTTAATATCTATCCTTTTCACTATTTTCTCCTTTTTGGTGTCGCTGTATTAGTTTATCTTTTCATTCTCTATTTTCGGAGATAAAAAAAAAAGTGAACTGTGGATGACCTCTTAATTTAGGTCTTCCATCTTCTTATTTGCTGTTTAATGTCATCTGTAGGCTGTCAAATTACAGTCACGTTTTTTAAATATTTCTCTATGGATTTTTACTTCAGGTATGTCTGCTATTACTACTCATATTGTCTTTAAGATATTACTGAATTTGCATCGCATTAAAGTTTCGTAATATGATGGATATCCGAGTAAAACTAAATGTTCGGTGGGAAATAAATAGGGTGATATTTAATTTTTTTTCTATTGGGTTTTCATTGAATCCTTTCATCAATCATCCCAGAGTTAAATGTAAGGCTGTATTAAATATTAAATATTAATGGTATTTTCCCCATGGTTACATTCGATGAAAGGTTGTTTCAGAGGCAGAGAACTTTTTTTCTGTATGAACTTTTTCTTTAGAAAGAAGTTTAGAGCTTTGATGAATTGTGATCAATTACATTTTTTTATTAAGAAAAAGATTGACTTTGATTACAATTTTATATTTTATGCTTTGGTTAATTTATTTAAAACTGAGCCCTGAGTTTTAATAAACTGACTTCTAACATCTCTGAAAATTTCTAATATGTTTTTTAAAAGACCTTATTAAAAAAAGCCATTATATCATTTTTATACTTTATAAAATAATTATAATGACCTCATTAATTTGAATCTAAACCTATTATCTCTTAACTGTAAACCTATTTTACCATTTTTAAATATTTTTTTAATTCATTCATTTTATTATTTCATAAAAAAAAATATAATTAAAAAATTGCATTTTTAATCATTTGAAAATTAATTATTATAAATAAAATTGTAATAATTTTAATAATATTTTTATTTATTTTATTTTAATCTTAACCTGTTAAAAAAGATCTGTACATTTTTGTCTAGTTTAATTTTATTATTTCATTTTCTTTTCATATTTTTTCTTATATGACAGTAATTGCAATTATAAAAATAATTTAGATCTTGTATTTTTTAGTTATTTTATATTCTTTTTTCTTCTGTGACAATAATTGCAATTTTAATAATTTCATTTCATTATTTCACTATAATATAAATCAAATAATTTAATTTAGATCTTTTTTTAGTTCATATATTTTATTTTTTAATTTTATTTTTATATTTTTTCTTATATGACAATAATTGTTTTTTTATTAATATATATAAAATCAATACATTCATTTTTTTATCTTTTTTTATTTTCACAATTATTTTTCTTACATGACAATAATTGTTTTTTTTATTAATATATATAAAATCAATACTTTTTTTTATTTTTTTATCTTTTTTATTTTCACAATTATTTTTTCTTACATGACAATAATTGCATTTTAATAATTTCATAATTAATTAATATTAATAGAATAAATACATTTATTATTACTTTATTTTATTTTAATCTTAACCTATTAAAATCATTTAGATCTTAAATTTAAGTTTCTTCATTTTATTATTTCATTTTCTTTTCATTATTTTGTTCTTATATGACAGTAATTGCAATTTTAATAATTTTAAAATTCATTTATATATAATAATAATATTTATTTATTTTAATCTTAACCTATTAAAATAATTTAGATCTTTTATTTCATTTTCTTTTCACAATTATTTTTTCTTACATGACAATAATTGCATTTTAATAATTTCATGATTAATTAATAGTAATGGAATAAATCATTTATTATTACTTTATTTTAATCTTAACCTATTAAAATAATTTAGATCTTAAATTTTAGTTTATTCATTTTATTATTTCATTTCATCACCCTTTCCATTATTTTGTTCTCATATGACAGTAATTGCAATTTGAATCATTTTAATATTTATTTATATATAATAAATACATTTATTTTAATATTTTATTTTAATCTTTAACTATTAAAATAATTAAGATCTTTTTTAGCTCATTTGTTTTATTTCATTTACTTTTCATCATAATTATTTATAAGAATTTCAGTTAATACAACAAAATTTCAACTAATACAAATAAAATAAATAAATGGTTAAATTTAATTGTATTTGAATCTTAACCTATTAAAATAATTAAGATATTTTATTTGTTAGTTTATGCTTTTTATTATTTCATTTTCTTTTCATTATTTTGTTCTTATATGACAGTAATTGCAATTTTAATAATTTTAAAATTCACTTATATATAATAATATTTATTTATTTTAATCTTAACCTATTAAAATAATTTAGCTTTTTTATTTCATTTTCTTTTCACAATTATTTTTTCTTACATGACAATAATTGCATTTTAATCATTTCATAATTAATTAATAGTAATAGAATAAATACATTTATTATTACATTATTTTACTTAAATCTTAACCTATTAAAATAATTTAGATCTTAAATTTTGGTTTATTCATTTTATTATTTCATTTCATCACCCTTTTCATTATTTTGTTCTCATATGACAGTAATTGCAATTTAAATCATTTTTATATTAATTTATATATAATAAATACATTTATTTTAATATTTTATTTTAATCTTTAACTATTAAAATAATTAAGATCTTTTTAAGCTCATTTGTTTTATTTCATTTACTTTTCATCATAATTATTCATAAGAATTTCAGTTAATACAACTAAATTTCAACTAATACAAATAAAATAAATAAATAGTTCAATTTAATTGTATTTGAATCTTAACCTAATATTTTATTTGTTAGTTTATTCTTTTTATTATTTCATTTTTCTTTTCATAATAAATTAATATAAATAAAATAAATACATTTATGTTTAAAATGTTATTTTATTTTAATCTTAACCTATTAACTTACACGGAAACGTTTTAAATAAATTGTTTTTTATTCATTTTATTTCGTTTTCAGCAGTCTAAAAAAGTGTGAGGGACTGTTGAGTTTTATGCAATGTTAATTGTTAATTACATTTTCAGCAGTCTAAAGTTTTTTAAAGTGATAGCGATACAACAAGCAACACTAGCTCCCTATCTATTCTGAGAGCTTTTGGATCAGTCCGTCAAGTGCAGCTTTGCAGACTTAGCTGTAGTGACCCGATGACATGCGTATTCTCTGCTTGTAACAGCTGTGTTGGGTTGGATGGACGTCTGACTGACAGCTACCTGACTGAGGGACAGCTGTCCAACCCAGCTTGAGCTAAAGGTGACCCGCAGTGATGCATCTGATCTTTACCAGTGTCACATGATCCGTCTTCACTGAAACATTCATTTAATGCCTTTTGCTTTACTTGTCAATAATTATCGAGCTAAAACAAGGCTTGTAAATGTACAGTCACCTTTAAAAGTAAATCAATACAAGGCATAAACAGCAAAAACACTCGCTTTCCTTACATTTGCATCTGTTTTGCTTCTATTTAATCCCTCGTTGTATGATTTTGTCCCTTGCTGACCCCACCATGTTCAAGTTAGTGACATTACCAGACCAGAACACACTGCAGTTAATCTTATTTCCCACAATGCACTCTGTCCCATTGTCAACTGCAGCCAGTGACAGTCACCCGTCAGCAGATCTGCTCGCTGTCTGTGAATGCAGTATGTACACTTTGCTCGCTTTTTGAGAGTACGGTTTGTATCCGCTAGCCCTTCATTTGCCTGTGAACTCTCATCCACCCCAGTTTGTATTGATCCAGGCAAGGAAATACCCCTAGATGTAACATTGGACTTCTCCTCAACTAATATGTGTTTCAGCCTCGGAGGAGATGGTATTAAAGTCAAGGGGATTTCACTGGAACAATATTCAGCAGATGGCAAAATAACAAAGGCACCTGTACTGTAAGAGAAACAGTGTATATATAAAAATATATATGAATATATAGCAATATAATGTGAAATATAATGATATTGAATTAAATATAAGATCTCAGCAATTTGCAAAGGGGTTGAATGCAATTCTAACACTTAAAAAATAATAAGAACAACATTAATACTTATTACTGAATAGCTTTATACGTTATGCGGCATTACTTTTTTGTTGTATTAATTATTTTAAACCAGGAATAATGTATTTAAAGCAAAAGTCTAAGAGAAAGATTTATCTTCATTTAACTATGGGGTAGATTCTAATTATAGTTTACTAAATCGATTTGTGTGGTAACAACTCATTAAATGTTATTTTATTTTCATATTTTTGTATCTTATAATAAATAGTTGCCGTTTTCAGTATTTTTTGTAATTTAATTGTATTTAAATGTAATAATATTTTTACAAATGTACAATTTTTAACTTATCTTAAAATATATAAAATATTAATTTTATTATTATTTTTTATATTATTAATGTATTACTTATTAAAATAATAATTTTGATTATTATAATACTTTTTTATTTTAAAATAATTTAGTTCAGTTTATTACGTATTAAATTTTAACCTATTTTCTTAAAATATATAAAACATTAATTTTATTATTATAATTTATATATATATATATATATATATATATATATATATATATATATATATAATGATTATTTATTATTATTTATTAAAATATTTATTTTAATTATTTTTATATTATTTATATTATTATTATTAATTTTATTATTTCATTTTTTCCTTGTATGACAATAATTGCAATAATTTTAAAATAAATTAACATAAATAAAATACATTTATTTTCTATTTAATTTTTTTTTTTTTTTTTTTTTTTAAATAATTGAGTTTTTTATTAATTTTGTATTATTTTTATCTTATATAAAATTCATTGCAGTTTTAGGGGTTATTTTGTAATTGAATTGTATTCATTGTTAATCTAACCTATTATCTTAAAAAATAATTTTGATTATTGAAATACTTTTTGTATTTTTAATTAATTTTATTGTTTCATTTCATCTTATATGTCAATAATTGCAATTTTTTAATCATTTAAAAAGTAATTAATTCAAATAAAATAAATACATTTATTTGTTATTTTATTTTAAATAAACCTGTTATCTTATATGAAAATGTTTTAAAATAATTTTAACCTGTTATCTTATATGAAAATGTTTAGATAATTTTTTTTATTTAAAATTATATAAATGAATAATATTTATCTTATTTAAAAAATAATTGCAGTTTTTACTTTTTTTGTAATTTAATTGTATTCAATGTTAATCTAACCTATTATCTTAAAACTAATTTTGATTATTAAAATACTTTTTTATTTTTAATTCATTTTATTTAATTATGTTTTTTATGTCATAATTTCTTCTAATATGACAATAATTGCACTTTTAATGACTTTTAAATTAATCAATATATTAATATAAATCAAATAAATGCATTAAGGAATTAAGTTTTTTATTAATTGTATTTTATTTTTATCAATCTAAACAAGTTTTCATATTTCTTGTTATATAAAATATTAGCAGTTTTTAATGTATAAATTAAATTATATTTAATTTGAATCTAACCTATTATCTTAAAAACAATTTCTGTTATTTTTTAACTCATTTTATTTGAATAAAAAATTATTTGAAATAAAAATGAGAAATTACTTATTAAAACACATAAATAGATTATAGATTATTATTCACTGAATCGTTTAGTGTGGTAACAACACACCTACTGAATTTTTGGTATTTGGAGTATTTATTAAGGTAAAAGCTCTTTTTTTGAGTTGGCTTAAACATTTAATATCTGATCCCAGTGTTGTTTTCGTCAACAATGACGATGACGAAATTATTTCGTTGACGCCACTTTTTTTCATGACGATAATGAGACGATGACGAGATAAAAATGGCTCGTTGATGACTAAAACATGACGAGACGTGTGTGAGTTTTCGTTGACGAGACGAGAATAGACGAAAATGTTAGTGGGTGGTCCGTCAGATGTTTAAAATGCATGACATTTTTGCTTATTGTGCATGGTAATTACAACCGAAAAAGTATCTGCCGCTATGGCAAGCCGTTTTAGCATTAAATACTCTTTGCCATACTAGTATGGCAAGCCGTTTTAGCATTCTATCCTTGTTTGGTTACGCTCAACACGTCACATTGTTGTCACTCAGACAGACAGACGATTAACCATGATGGCGGCAGTTTGCACACAGGGTGGTCGCAAACAGCGAGAGGACCTATGGGTGAATTTCAAATATATGTCTTTTATGTCTAAAACCATTCCTTCATTATTGTAATTATTGGTGAAAATAGTCGATCCGGAAGCTCACATTGTGTTGAACTATAGATCTGCTATTTTCACAACTTATAAGTTACACTACCAAACAGCAAAATACTTACTGACCTACATTAATTTGTTAAAAGACTTTTTCCCCCTTTTTTTGACTAAAACTAGACTAAAACCTTTTTGACTTTTCGTCGACTAAAATTGGACTAAAACTATCACATTTAGAAGTGACTAAAATTTGACTAAAACTAATAAGCATTTTAGTCCAAAAGACTAAGACTAATGGTGCGTTCACACCGGACACGACTTGCGCGAATGAATCGCGCTATTCGCGCGTAGTTGGACGCTTGAACATTTTAGTTTACTCGCTTCATTCGCGCGTAAAAACTCGCGTCATTCGCGCGTGAAATTTACTTCACAACAGACGCGAATTCGCGTCATGGGAGGGGCGTCTGCCACTAGTCAGCGGGAAAGTAGTTGTAAAATAGGTGAATGAGCTCAATTTGCCAGCTTTAGCTTGCTTGTAGTCTCAATATGTATATATATGTAGGTCATATTGAGTAAAGAGCGTTTTTTTAAAACTTACCAGATTGTCCGACCTCTTCAGTTTCTATAAAAGTACAAAGATGTATCGTACAGCTCCGAGTAACCACAGACAGCAACGGTGATTTTGTCCTCCATTGTTGTTTCAGATTTCTGCCTCCGTCACTACTAGAGCAAGCTCCTGATTGGTTAACGAGGCACGAATTTTCGCCAAAGTTCAGATTTTTGAACTTGCGCGAATGGTGCGGCAAACGCTTGAAACGCTCAACTTGTGCCGCGTAATTTGCGCGAATCACGTCATTCGCGCCGCCTCATTCGAGCTGGCAGGATGGCTATTCGCGTCTTTGCATTGACTTAACATGTAAATCACTCGCGCTTGCCGCTTCATTCGCGTCCGGTGTGAACTCACCAGACTAAATCTAAGATGGTTGTCAAAAACAACACTGTCTGATCCATTGAATTGTTTGTAGTGTTTAGACAGATAGACAGACAGACAGACAGACAGATAGTACATAGATAGATAGATAGATAGATTTTTCTTTCAGCCATGAGACCACGAAGAAAACACTGTGTAGCAGAAATGTTATTCTGCCCTCTGAAAAACTCTCTCTCATCCCCCTCCCCATGTGAGAGCTAAATTTAACAGCAGGTATTAAAATATCATCATGCATAGTCCTGGCTTGGAAAAGACACACTGGTCAGCTCACATGGGCCCTTCAGAGAGTGAAACACACACAAAACTGCTATCAGAGTAATAGCGTTAACATTTCAGGGGCTGAATAGACCGAATAGTCTAGACACAAACTGACAGCTATCTAGAGGAAAGAATGAGGAACATGATTACCAACAACTTGAATTAAAAGGCCTAACCAGCGCCTGATCTCTGTCTGTCTCACACACACCTGTCCATTCCTGTAAACTAGTGCAGCTCGTCTGAGCTGCTGAAGCCATCGGCCCTAAGAGGATAACAAGCTCAAGTGCAGGAGGGTGTGCGTCCTGCTGTCATCCGAGGATGTGTGGGGGGGAAAGGGCAGCTTGTTTGCTTTGCCGGGACCAGCGTCTGGAAAATTGGAAAATGTTTTGAAGAACTAGATAGATAGATATATATACACTGCCATTCAAAACTTTGGGATCAGTAAGATTTTTAATGTTTTTTAAAGAAGCTTTTCTGCTCATCAAGGCTGCATTTATTTGATTAAAAATACACAAAAAAACGGTATTATTGTGAAATATTATTGCAAGTAAAAATAACAGTTTTCTATTTTAATATACTTTAAAATAAAATTTATTTCTGTAATACAAAGCTGAATTTTCAGCATTATTACTCCAGTCTTCAGTGTCACACGATTTTTCAGAAATCATTCTAATATGCTGATCTATAATCAAATTAATATTTCTTTAAAACTTGTGATACTTTTTTCAGAATTCTTTGATGAATAACAAGTTAAAAGGAACAGCATTTATTCAAAATAGACACTTTTCTAACATTATGAGTCTTTGCTATCACTTTTTATCAAAAAAAATCACTACCCAAATTTTGAACGGTAGCATATATTGTTATAAAATATTTCTATTTTAAATAAATTCTGTTCTTTTTAAAGTTTTAATTATCAAAGTATCTTAAAAAAAAGTATCACAGGTTTCAAAAAATAACTGATATTTTAATGTATATTAAAATAGAAACCCACTATTTTAAATTGCAATAATATTTCACAATATTACTGTTTTTTCTGTATTTTTAATCAAATAAACGCAGCTTTGATGAGCAGAAAAGTCTTCTTTAAAAACATCCCAAACTTTTGAACGGCAGTGTATATATATTTGTTTTGTCAAGAATAATGTATTTAAAGCAAAAGTGTGATATTTAATTATTATTTCAAGCACATTATTTGAGATAAATTAAATCATTTTTATTTTAGTACAGTAGACAGTATATAAGGTTAGATCAGTAAGATATTTTTAACTCAGATTTTTATTCGGGGTGCATTAAATTGATCAAAAGTGACAGAAAAGACTGTTACAAAATATTTGTGTTTTAGATAAATGCTGTTGTTTTAAACTTTCTTTTCATCAAAGAATCTTGGGGGAAAAAATAAAACCACAAAAACTGTTTTCAACATTGACAGTAATAATAAATGTCTCTTGAACAGCAAATCAGCATGTCATGTGACACTGAAGACTGGATTAATGATGTTGAAAATTCAGCTTTGCATCACAGGAATAAATTATATTTAAAGTATATTAAAATAGAAAACCACTATTTTAAATTGCAATAATATTTCACAATATTACAGTTTTTTTTCTGTATTTTTAATCAAATAAACGCAGCCACGATGACCAAGAAAGTCTTCTTTAAAAAACATTAATCTCAAATTTTTGAACAGCAGTGTATATATTTTAGTTTTGTCAAAAAATAATGTATTTAAAGCAAACGTGTGACATTACAATTATTTCATCAAAGAATCTTGAAAAAAACAATGTTTAGCATAAAAACATAATACACTACCAGTCAAAAGTTTTTGAACAGTAGGATTTGTAACGTTTTTTTTTTTTAAAGAAGTCTCTTCTGCTCACCAAGCCTGCATTTATTTGATCCAAAATACAGCAAAAACAGTACAATGTTGAAATGTTTTTACTTCGATCAATTACTCAGCTTTTTTCAACATAATAATAACAATAATAAATGTTTTTGAGCAGCAAATCAGCATATTAGAATGATTTCTGAAGGATCATGTGGCACTGAAGACTGCAGTAATGATGCTAAAAATGTCAGCTTTGAAATCACAGGGATAAATTACATTTTAAAATATATTCAAATAGAAAACAGTTCGTTTAAATAGTAATAAGTTTTACGGTTTTGGCTGTACTTTAAATCAAACAAATGCATGCTTAGTGAGGAGAAGTTTCATTTCAGCCTAACTTTGAAGAAATGTAGCATGTTACAACTGCCCCCAGTGTCTCATACTGCGTCGCCTCGCTAAGCTGATTTGTATTTGGAGCATATGTCTGCCGTCTGTTCTCTATTCATTCCTGCCATCATCTCCTGTTTTTCCCTGCTCACCTCTTCTTGCTTTCCACCCCGTGTCGTTCTCTCTCTCTCCATCACATCCTCTCTATACTGCAATCTATCTCTTGTCCCGTCTGCCTGCTCCCTGGACACAAAACAATAGAGCTTCATCTCCTCATCTTCACCTCAGGTGCCCTGCGTTACTTTTCCGCCAATGCAGATGGCTGGCCAGAAAAGTTTTGTTATTGTTCGTTAAAACTAAACTATTCAAGACGAAACGGCACAAACAAATTTGTGACACGTCTTTCAAGTGGTATCGCACCTCTGTATGGTGTCTGTTAGATTTATCCTGAAGCGTTCTGGGAAACTGGGTTAACCCTCAATCGACATCCTGCGTTTTGCACGAACTCCATTATCCTGTCGTGATTCTTCAACCTTCTGTCAGTATTTACCACGCTCCTCACCTTTACACACTGACACACACACAGGTGTTTCCAGGGGAAGCTGTGCACGTTATACGAAAGGAAGTGGTCTGTTTCGATTTCTGGCGCATTTCCTGTGAAGAAGACTTTTACTGGAAACTAAAACAGGCTGAGAACGGTGTGTATGTATGTGTGTTTGTGTGACTCATTATGCTGGTATGGGCATGCAAGTCAAATCGTGTTGGTTGTTGCCCTTAAGCTATTAGCAGAAAATGAGTTCACACCTCGTCGTCATCTCTCCACCGCAAACATACACACAGCAATTAAGCATGAGTAACTGTCTTTAACTACTAGTTATGCTGACTGCCAAGCCGCCTCACTCAACCAGCCGCCACTGCGAGTGAGAAAGTAGAGGAACGCTGTGAACTGCATTTCATGCGTCTTTACTCACCGCTGCCCCCTGCTGGCAAACAAGCCGTTTTGTATAAAGCACAGTGTGTTTTCATCAATCTGCAGTATCAAACATCCCAAGTTGTGACAGGTTGGTTCCACAGTTGTGTTGCAAAAATCTACACGGCTCGTGTGTTTAAAGTCAGTTTACATTGATTTTATAAAATATGGTAAAACCAGAGTTTTAGTACAAGGGGAATATTACTGTTTTTACTGTATTTTTAAAAAAATGTACCAATTTCAAACTTTTGAATTGTAGTTAGTGTTTTTAAAGAGTTTTTCTCTGAAAACGATATGGAAATATGTGACCCGTGCCACAAAACCAGTCATTTGTAGCAATAGCTAAAAATACATTGTATGGGTTGAAATTATTGATTTTTCTTTTATGCCAAAAATCTTTAGGATATTAAGTAAAGATCATGTTCCATGAAGATATTTTGTACATTTCCCACCGTAAATATATCTTGATTAGTAATATGCATTGCTAAGAACTTCATTTGGACAACTTTAAAGTCGATTTTCTCAGTATTTAGATTTTTTTGCACCCTCAGATTTCAGATTTTAAAATTTTTAACAGCAGTGTATATATTTTTGTTTTGTCAAAAATAATGTATTTAAAGCAAAAGTGTGACATTTCATACACATTACAATTATATCATTAAATAATCCTGAATAAAGACAATGTTTAGCCCATGGGTGCCCAACCCTGTTCCTGGAGATCTACTATCCTACAAAGTTCAGCTCCAACCCTGAAGAATCACACCTGAACCAGCTAATTAATCTCTTAAAGGAACACTCCACTTTTTTTGGAAATAGGCTCATTCTCCAACTCCCCCCGAGTTAATAAGTTGATTTTTACCGTTTTGAAATCCATTGAGCCGTTCTCCTGTTCTGGCGATATCACTTTTAGCATAGCTTAGCATAGATAATTGAATCCTATTAGACCAATAGCATCACGTTCAAAAATGACCAACGAGTTTCCATATTTGTCCTATTTAAAACTTGACTCTTCTGTAGTTATATCGTGTACTAAGACCGGTGGAAATGCAAAGCTTCAATTTTCTAGGCTGATAAGATTAGGAACTACACTTCCATTCCGGCGTAATAGTCAAGGAAGTTTGCTGCCGTAATAAGGCTGAAGCAGGAGCAGTAATACCACGCAGCACATGTGCAAATGCTAAACTAGCTGGGAACTCATTTCTGATAATACTCCGCCTGCTTCGGCCATATTACGGCAGCAAACTTCCTTGACTATTACGCCGGAATGGGAGTGTAGTTCCTAATCTTATCGGCCTAGAAAATCGCAGATTTACATTTTCCGCCGGTCTTAGTACACGATATAACTACAGAAGAGTCAAGTTTTAAATACAACAAATATGGAAACTCGTTGGTCATTTTTGAACGCGATGCTATTGGTCTAATAGGATTCAATGATCTAAGCTAAGCTATGCTAAAAGTGATATCGCCAGAACAGGAAAACGGCTGAATGGATTTCAAAATGGTAAAAATCAACTTATCAACAAGGGGGGAGTTGGAGAATGAGCCTATTTCCAAAAAAAGTGGAGTGTTCCTTTAAGTAGCACATGATAATTACAGACAGCTGTATTGGAGCAGGGCTGGAACTAAAATCTGCAGGTAGGTAGATCTCCAGGAGCAGGGTTGAGCAGCCCTGGTTTAGCCACAAAAACTGTGTTCGGCATAAAAACATAATACACTACCAGTCAAAAGTGTTTGAACAGTAAGATTTGTAATGTTTTTTTTTTTGTTGTTGTTAAAGAAGTCTTTTCTGCTCACCAAGCCTGCATTTATTTGATCCAAAGTACAGCAAAAACAGTAAAATGTTGAAAAGTTTTTACTTCATTCAATTACCAGTCATTTGTAGCAATAGCTAAAAATACATTGTATGGGTTGAAATCAATTTTTCTTTTATGCCAAAAATCATTAGGATATTAAGTAAAGATCATGTTCCATGAAGATATTTCATACATTTCCTACCGTAAATATATCAAAACTTCATTTTTGATTTGTAATATGCATTGCTAAGAACTTAATTTGGACAACTTTAAAGGTGATTTTCTCAGTATTTAGATTTTTTTGCACCCTCAGATTTCAGATTTTTTTGTAATAGTTGTATCTCAGCTATAGGTGATATGGCAAAAATATCATACCACATTTTTTTATTTTTTCAGAAAAATCACGATTTTTTTTTTTTTTCTCGATTTTTTTAGTTACTAAGTCTCTTCCGCTCACCAAGCCTGCATTTATTTGATCCAAAATACAGCAAAAACTATTTTATTAATTAAAATAACTTTTTCTATTTAAATATATTTTAAAATGTAATTTATTCCTGTGATTTCAAAGCTGAATTTTTAGCATTATTAGTCCAGTCTATCATTCTGATTTTCTGCTCAAAAAACATTTAGCATTATTTTTATTTTGTTAAAAACAGCTGAGTAGAATTTTTTTCAGGTTTCTTTGATGAATAGAAAGTTCAGAAGAACAGCATTTATCTGAATTAGAAATCTTTTGCAACATTATAAATGTCTTTATCATCACTTTTGAACAATTTAAAGCATCCTTGCTAAATAAAAGTATGAACTTCTATCATTACTTTCTCAAAAAATTATACAGACTCCAAGCTTTTGAATAGTATAGTATAAAATGTTACAAAAGCTTTTTATTTCAGATAAATGCTGCTCTTTGGATCTTTCTATTCGTCAAAGAATCCTGACAAAAATGTACTCAACTGTTTTAAATATTGGTGATAATAATAGAAAATGTTTCTTGAACAGCAAATCAGCATATTAGAATGATTTCTGAAGGATCATGTGACACTGAAGACTGGAGTAATGATGCTAAAAATGTAGCTTTGGAATCACAGAAAAAAATAATAATTTTAAAATATATTCATATAGAAAACAGTAAAAATATTTCAGAATTTTACAGTTTTTTTCTGTACTTTGGATCAAATAAATGCAGGCTTGGTGAGCAGAAGAGACTTCATTAAAAAACATTAAAAATCTTACTGTTCAAAAACTTTTGACTGGTAGTGTATATCTAATACTTACTTTTTTAGGATTCTTTGATGAATAGAAAGTTCAAAAGAACGGTCTTTTGTAGCATTATAAATGTTCTTTTCTGTCACTTTTTGATCAATTTAATATATCCTTACTGAATAAAAAATGTAATTTATTTTGAAATATCTCATATTTCAATATTGAAATACACAGTACTTTAGCTTTGTGTTTTGATGTGCTCATTTTGTGTCTGTGTGTGTGTTACAGATGACGTGTTGTCAAGAGACGCAGGAGAATGTGTAATATGTCTCGAGGAGCTACAGCAAGGAGACACCATCGCTAGACTGCCGTGCCTCTGTATCTATCACAAAAGGTAAAATGAACAGCAACAACACATTTTCCTCTACCTCACTATCAGATCCATCGTTTTTATTGCACAGTTTATATCATCAGAGTCTTATTAATCAACACCAGTGCTGGTAAATTGCTTGTGATAATGACAAACCTCCTTGTGTCAGTCTGATCTTAAACATGACAGGAAATGTTACAGCTTTTAGCCAGTCAAATGAACGCCTGTCAAATTGCCTGAGAGTTTACATTGAGCATGAAACACAAACCTTGTCACGTCCTATATATAATTATGTGATTATGTAACTCTGTGATTGACATTTCATGTCTGTATATAGTGTCTCAGCAGGAGGCTTCTGGGTATTGAATAGCACACATATTGTAAAGTCTTTATGTCTCGAGTGAAGCGATTGGCTTGCTCTCATTCTTTTCCAGAGATGTTTTTAGATGTTGAAGCTCAATCAAACAAATTTGCCACAAGCAAGTTACACGCTCAGTCCTAACCAGCCGAGGCACAATAAAGTGACAACCGATAAATCCTATCACTTCTAAGTTAATCGTAATATTTTTGACCTAACCAGCTGCAACCGGCGTACATTTGTGACACTTGCTTCAGTCCAGAATGCTGCTCCACATAGCTGTATATTCAATGGCAAATATGTTGGTTGTGATTTAGTCATTTTGAGCACTTTTTAGAAAGGACAGCAAAATGATTTAATGCTGGAAGTCATTGTGGCTGTTTATGCAAATGGAAATGGTCAATTTCTTAATGTAAATGACATTAGAATAGAACCTAAACTGACATCTTTTTTCATTAGCTGTATAGACTCCTGGTTTGAGATCAACCGCTCCTGCCCTGAACATCCTTCAGACTGACCTCCATCATCTACTTCTGCTACCACTGAGAAGGTAAACATCCGCACACAAATATTCACCCACATGCAAACATTGTGCTCAGCAATCTGATATTTCAAGTGATTATTTTATATTGGAATTTTTGACTTAATTAAATGGTGATTAGCAGCATTATCTCATTACTTCAGTGCACCACTTACAAATAGACTAATAGAATGCATTTTCCAGAGTAGCAACACTTTTTTTTTTTTTCGCACAAGCTTTTATCGTAAACATGCCTTTACACTTGTCAGGAGCATTTTTAGACATGTAGTAAATGTAAAAGTGTCACCTAAAAGTCATCTAAAAATAAAATTGCATTCATACAGCTTTAGAACTCAGACCACTTTAGTATTATTATTATTGTGCAAATTAAAGTTTTCACACTTAAGTCCTGTAAAAAATTTTTTTAATGTTTTTCAAAGGTCTAGAACTCAATACCACTTCAATAGTATATTATTATTTTTTGTGATTATTTTTCAAATACTACAAATAACAGTAATAATACACCGTTTTTACATTTGTGTACTCTAAAAAAAATCAGCTTTTACAAACATCTAGAACAACTCTCCTATTATTATTATTATTATTATTATTATTATTAATATTTGTGTTATTATTAACAATAATACTTTAGCAATCAATGTATTACCTATTTATTTATTAGTAGTAGTAGTAGTAGTAGTAGAAATTGCATATATAATATATAATACTATATCATTTTTTTCACAAACATCTACAACTCTATTATTATTATTAACATTAACAATATTTATTATTATTATTATTAACAATAATGCTTCAGTAATCAATTTATTGTTTATGTATTTATTTATTAGTAGAACTAGTAGTAGTAGTAAGTTAGATATTGCATATTTAATATATAATACTCTATCATTGTTTTCACAAACATCTAGAATCAGACAACTCTCCTATTATTATTATTTTTTACTAACAATAATACTTCAGTAATTAGTTTATTATTTATGTATGTATTTATTTATTTTCACATAATCTAGAACGCAACAACTTTCCTAATATTATAATAATTTTATTAGTATTATTAGTATTATTAGTATTATTATTATTAACAATAATACTTCAGTAATCAATTTATTGTTTGTATTTATTTATTAGTAATACCTTGTAGTAGAAGTAGTAGTAAGTTAAATATTGCATATATAATATATAATACTATATCATTTTTTTTTCAAAAACATCTAGAACTCAGACAACTCTCCTATTATTATTATTTATTACTAACAACAATAATACTTCAGTAATTAGTTTATTATTTATTTATGTATTTATTTATTTATTTTCACATAATCAAGAACGCAACAACTTTCCTAATATTATAATAGTTTTATTATTATTATTAATAATAATAATAATAATAATAATAATAATACTTCAGTAATCAATTTATTGTTTATGTATTTATTTATTAATAATACTTAGTAGTAGTAGTAGTAGTAGTAAGTTAAATATTGCATATGTAAAATATAATACTATTTTTTTCACAAACATCTAGAACTCAGACAACTCTCCTATTATTATTATTATTATTATTATTATTATTATTATGTATTAACAATAATGCTTCAGTAATCAATTTATTGTTTATGTATTTATTCATTAGTAATACCTAGTAGTAGTAGTTGAATATAGCATATATAATATATAATAAAAAAAATTTTGACGTGCGGTGTACAGGTTTCAAACACACGCAGAGTCGCGGCTGATGTAAACACGAACATTGACTAATGATCATCCGTGCACGCGTTGAAGCCGTGCCGTAGACGTGCAGTGTGTGGTAAGGCATTTATTCATCATACAGTGTAGATAGCTTCACTAGCCTTATGGTTTCGGGCATGTAAATAATAAATACATTAGCACAATAATGATAATATCATGTATCGGCGATCTCGCAGGCTGACGATAGGACCAACAATACTGTAGCGTTTTATTAACTCACCTTTCATGCATCATAGGTGTATATGACTTCCTTCTTTCAGACGAATGCAATCGGAGTTACATTAAAAATAATCCTAGCTCTCCCAAGCTTTAGAACTGAACGGTATAGACGAGTGTTTATCTCAATCAGTCCAAAACAAGTCGCTCCGGGGCGGTCGGTAAAAGCCTCCTTTAACGATCCGATGTGTTTTTGTAAGAAAAATATCCAGATTTAAAACGTAAGAATCACTTTAATCAAGTTTGCTGCTTTGGGAAGGGGCGCAGCAGGGCGGAACACGGTCTACGCTGTTTTCCAATCGCAACGCAGTGGGACCGCTGACCAATCACAACACATTTGGTTTTGCGGAAGGCGGAACCCGGAACTAATCGAGCCGTTTGTGCCAGCCTAGGGAGAAAGCTATTGTAATAATGTAAATTATGTGAAAAATAATGCGTTTTTCGAACCACCAAGCATGAGAGCATGTTCAAGTACACCCCCAAAACGAAATAAAGACTTTGTAAAAGAGCATAATAGGACCCCTTTAAACATGCTTGTGTTTCTATGTATAAATGCACTTCATACGTCACCCACACAGCTGACTTACAGCAAACCACACTTAGACCACCTTCCGAGACCCCAAGTGTGAAAACACCCTGGAGCTCAGTACGACTCTCATCTTCCATCTTTGTCTCTTTTTCTCTCTTACTGTAGGGCACTTTATGGACCTAAACCTGGATATCCTGACACAAAAATAACCAAATAAATCAACCTACCAACCAATTCGATCAAAAACCTATGGAAACGGAAATGCGTCACCGCAAAACTGAACCAAATAAAAGCGTCCATCCAGCCAACACCACATTACCACTTGCGTCCCAGAATCTCCTACCCGCTGTGCTAGAGACTGCTAAACCGCTAACAGGCCCCTTCACGCCAAAACCACCAACACCGGATCTCTGGCTTCGGGAAAACGTCTCGCTTACTTGCCCCCTCCACATACTCTGTGTTCTTATCGACGTGTGTGTTCAGTCTGCATTTTGACCCGGTCCTCTCTCCTTGTGTACGGAAGGAGATGGGGAAGAGGGGGCGGGGCAACACAAGGGGGCGGGTCGATTAAAAAGGGGCGGGGCACATGCATTAAACAAGTAGGATGTAGACGCTTTGCAAACCGATCCAGAGGCCATACCTGTCCTGTCAATCAAACGATGCTGATTAGAGGGGTGTGGCAGGGGGCGGGGTTTCACACCTGGTTCGTGGGAGGAGTTTCGTGTGCGGGGTTCACTCGTCAGTGATGTGTTGGACAGCCGGTGGACGTAGATTTACTTATTCTGTGTGTGCATGTGTGTGATCATGTGTCCACAGGCGGGGAAATGTGTAAATTGTGTTTCCTGTTAGTGCCAGAGGAAGTCCAAGACATCAGCATGTGTGTTGGGATGGGGGTTTACGGTCATAAACGGAGAGAAAGATACACTCTCGGTCTGTCTTCAAATGTTTACAATTCACAGTTGATGTCTTTCCCCCTACGGATTCTGAAGCTCAAAGCTATTTTCCTAGATTCATCTGCAAGTTTTTGGGCAGTTGTTATGAAGCGCCGACCGTAATATTCGGACAGTTTCCCTGTAAAAGCCTTGAGTACGTATTCAGTGTGTGTGTATGTGTGTGTGACTTCAGCTTCTGTCCATCCTCCCATGTTTTTCTGTATGTGACCGACCAGCTTGCGTCTGGTAAGCTAATGTTGCTTCACTACTGTATGTAAAGCCCAGATATACTGGTGTGAATCTATTACAAGATCATTTCTATGATCTGCATTTACTTTTTATTTTTGAAAAATCTGTGAGAAACCTCACGAGAAATCTATTTAACCTTCAGGATGCCTCTGTCTACTGTATAAACAGCAAGCACTGTTAGAAAATAATGTTGCTGAAATTGTAAAAAATAAAGAAAGCAAAACAAAGTTTAAAAAAAGAGAAAGGAGTAATATGAAAAAGGTAGAAAAAAAATAACTGCGGGAAAATATTTGACAACCTATTACTTTTTGTGTTGGATAGAAATAGAGCATTGATGAGGTTTTTCTTTCTGCTTTGTGCCTGTAAATGAGGGCATACAAACACCATCCATCAAAACAATGGATAACAAGTTCGCCTCACCGTGTAAAACAAATCAAACAAATAATAAAAACAGAGTCAGGTAGCGTAGTACTATCTTATCTTGTGCAGCGTGGGCTGCGGAAAGTGACTCGGCACTCTCGAAAACCCATCCTTTTCTTTTTTTTGCGTTTAAGTCTGTTATTTTGTATGTTTTACTTTTCATTTTTTTTCTAGGGACATGAACGGATGCCTGTTTTTAGGAGGTACAACTAAATGTCTGATGATTTTGATGTGCAATCTGTGGGACGAGTAATAATGATGATGATCATACATATAATTAAAACAAGATGAAATGAAATCAGATGTTGCATTCTTTTATCAACAAGTCCACTGCAAACACAAAAAGGGTCAAATTAGGGGCTGACCTATATGTGTTTTTCAGGATCGATGTTGATACTAATTATTACAGAACAAGTAGACCGATAATCAATATTTTGAACTGATATACAGTGCGTTGCAAAAGTATTCATACCCTTTCATTTTTTGAAGTTTTATGTTGCTGCTTTATGTTAAAGTGCTTTAATTGACTTTTTCCCACATTCCCACACTGCATACACCATAATGACAAAGCAAAAACTTTTGTCACAACAAAAAACTGAAACAAGTAGATTGCATAAGTATTCATACCCTTAACTCAGCACTTAGCTGAAGCACCTTTTCAGCCTCAAGTCTTTTTGACGATGAAGTTTTGCACACTGCATTTGCCAATTATCTGCCATTCTTTGCCTCACCTCTTCACCTCTCAAACTCTATCACACACATTTTCAGGTTTCTCCAGAAATATTTAATTGGGTTCAGGCCTAGGCTGTGGCTGAGCCACTCAAGGACATTCACAGAGTTGTCTATAAGCCACTCTTGCTGTGTGCTTCTTGCTTTGTACCTTCTGCCCAGTCTGAGGTTTTGAATGCTCTGGACTGGGTTTTCATTAAGACTATCGCTATATTTTGCTGTGTTGAGCTTTTCTTCTACTCTGATGAGTCCCTCAGTCCCTGCTGCTGAAAAACAGCCCCACAGCATGAGGCTGCTACCAGCACACTTTACTTTTGGGATGGTACTCTGCAGGTGATGAGCAGTGTCTGGTTTCCTTCAAACGCTTGGAAATGAGGTTCATCAGACCAGAGAATCTTGTTTCTCACACTCTGAGGGTCCTTTAGGTGGTTTATTGCTAATTGCTAATGTGTTTTCATGTGTGTTCACTGAGGAAAGAATTGAGTCTGGCCACACGACCACATATGATCATGGAGCTCAACTAGAGTGACCACCAGGTTCTTGGTCACCACTCCAACCAAAGCCCTTCTCCATCAATTGCTCAGTTTGGCCAGGAGACCAGCTCCTGGTTGTTTCAAACTTCCTTAATTAGGAGTAACGGAGACTACTTGCTTCTGTGAAGCTTCAATGCAGTAGAATTTCCTCTGAACCCTTCCCCAGATGTGTGGCTTAATGCAATCCTGTTTCTGAGCTCTACAGACAGGTTTTTTTTTTTTTTTTTTACCCTCAGGGCTTGGTTTTTGCTCTGATATGCATTTTCAGTGAAAATGCATTAAGAAGTTTAACATAAGGCAGCAACATAACAAAACATTAAAAAAATTAAGGGGTATGAATACTTTTGCAAGGTACTGTATATGTCTGGTGTAAAAAAAATTTTTTTTTCAAAATTAAGAATAACAAGGGCTCTGACAAAAACTTTCTTTAAATGCTTTTACATTATTTTATCGGCGAATCAGTTTTGAAAATGACCGATATTGATAACCAAAGATAGCAAAATCATTTGATGTAATCAGTTTATTCAAATGGATTTTCTGCATCACATTCAGCTTATCAGTTTTGAGTTCTGTTTCATAGATTCTGTGTTTCAGAAGCAAATATATCAATATAAATAATATACTGTTTTCTATAGAAGGGAAAATGGCCAGACTAAACACAAGTTTGTCAAGGCACGATGATTTCACATTAATTAATATTTCAAGTGGTGTGCCATAGAAAAGCAAAATAAAAGGACAGAATATTTATTTTTTCAAGGTCCTTAGAAAATTCAGCCCTGTATATTAATACTGTGCATTAACAATAATACTAAATAAGACATTTTGTTTCATTTTGTTCATTATGTACATTATGTTAAAATTTTGTATTAGGGGTCAACCGATATGTGTTTTTCAGGGTCGCTAATGATTATTACAGATAAAGTAAACCGATAACCGATATTTTAAACCAATATATATATATATGTATATATATATGTCTGATTGAAAATGAATGTCAAAATAAAGATTAACAAGAGCTCTGATTAAAACTTTCTTTAAAATGTTTTTAATTTTTTTTATTGGCAAATCGATTTTGAAAATGACAGATACCGATAACTAAAAAATTGCTTAATATCGGCCAGAATGATAATCGGTCAACCACTAGGTCAAATGAATTCAAAAATAGTAAGAGACAAAATCATTTGATGTAATCAATTTATTAAAATTTATTTTCTTCATTACATTTAGCTTATCGGTTTTGAGTTCTTCTTCACAGATTCTATTCCAATATAAATAAATATATACAAATATACCAATATAACTAAATGCTGTATTCACAGACATACAGAAGGAAAAGCGGCCAGAGTAAATGCAAGTTTGCCAAGGCATGACGATTTCACATTCATTCCAATTTTATAAGTGGCCATAGAAAAGCAAAATAAAAGGACAGAATATTTATTTTTCAAGACCCTTAGAAAATTCAGCCCTGCACATTAATACTGTGCATTAACAATAATACTAAATAAGAAATTATTTTATCAATATTCACATAAAGGGCTCAAATCATATGCTTGTTTCACAAAAAATTGTTTTGCATGTTCAGATTTTGTAAACACACAAAAGGGGTCAAATTAGGGGTCGACTGATATGCGTTTTTCAGGGCTGATGCCGATAACCAATAATTTGAACTGATATATATGTCTGGTGTAAAAATGAATGTCAAAATTAAGAATAACAAGGGCTCCAACTAAAATTATTTAAATGCTTTTAAATCATTTTAATCTGCAAATCGGTTTTGAAAATGACCAATTCCAATAACTAAAAAATTGCTTAATATCAGCCAGGACCGATACCGATAACCATAAAAATTCTTAATATCGCTGGCAAATCCCTAGGTCAAATGAATTCACTTCAGTCCCTTCAGAATAAATAAGAGACAAAATCATTTGATGTAATCAATTTATTAAATCCTTAATCCTTAAATTCTGCATCACATTTAGCTTATCAGTTTTGAGTATAAATAAACATACT
Organism: Garra rufa; assembly: GCF_049309525.1. Taxonomy (NCBI): domain Eukaryota; kingdom Metazoa; phylum Chordata; class Actinopteri; order Cypriniformes; family Cyprinidae; genus Garra; species Garra rufa. Next base: position 16,245,436 of record NC_133385.1, read on the forward strand.
GTATTCACAGATATATAGAAGGGGTAGCGCCCATCCTAAACACAAGTTTGCAAAGGCACGATGATTTCACATGAATTCACATTTCAAGTGGTGTGAGATAGCCATAGAAAAGCAAAATAAAAGGAAGGAATATTTATTTTTCAAGGCCCTTTGAACATTCAGCCCTGTACATTAATACTGTGCATTCACAATAACACTAAATAATAAATTATGTACTCCTTAATATTCACACAAGGAGCTTAAATCATATGCACGTTTCACAAAAATAATGTTTTGCACGTGCAGATTTTGTAAATACTCTTAAATCATTATCATTCTTAAAATCTAAATCAAATCTCATTTTTCTGACCTCTAGTGGTCAGAAAGCCTAGTGCAAACTATATTTTTCAGTGTTTAGTGCTGGTTTAGGTTCATTATAACACCTTTCCAGGATTCATGAGGTTTTTGGGATCCAGGGTGGCCTTGAGACCCTGCATGACCTCTATGGCCAATGGACCAACCTCTTCTTTTAGCAGGTCCCTCTTTCCCAGACCAATCCCGTGTTCACCGGTACAAGTTCCATCCATCGCCAGTGCCCTCCTGCATAGGAAAAGACAACGAGAGAATGAATTCATCCACTGAAATTGTTCCTGGCAATAAAATAGGGTGAAACCAGTAGCACATCTAGCCATCTTGATGAGTTAAGATGCTTGGAATCAGTAGATCTGGCATTGTTGCCCCAAAAGACCTCAGTGTGGCTCGCAGTCTGGAAGAACATATTTAGCAACCTGCAACCACAGAAAGACCAAAGTTTCCTCAGGAAGTAGAATCTGTGCAGCTGAACTGTCTGTCCAGTCCAATTCATATTCCCAGGTGTTTCCGCCTCCACATTCTCCAACTGAATGATGAAGACTAGTCTCGGGGGCTCCCCGGTGCAGCAGAAATCCAACTCCTACTCATCTCATTCATGCAGGTTCTCACTCTTCGACATGACAAGGTACACCTTGTATACTCTAACCATAATTTTTGATGCAGTAGGACAAGTTGGAATTACTAATTGCATTACATTACGTTACTTTTGGATTACTTGTTGTCACCTAGACTAGGCTTTCTTATTAGTTCAATAACAAAAAAACCAAAAGTTATATTTTTGCCAATCACAGGAGAAAACAAAGTAATTTACTTAAAAAAGTAACTCCGATATGTATTTGTAAATTAAAAAGTAATGTGATAAAAGTAACCCCCGACACTGTTTATGATGGGCACAGACTCTACAATTCCATCCATTCGGAGGAAATATGATTAATATTTTGATACAATTTTAGAAGAGATTGTTTTCATTTGTTGTGCGTTTCTTGTGTTCGGAACAATTTGAAAGTCCTCAGTCATTTAAAGTAGCAGATGCTTAGTTTCCAGTCTTTGCCTGTTAAAGGAAAGTGCTGGGTTCAGTTAGAGTCGTATTGAAGTTCCTCTACACTTCCAGGCAAAAAGCTTGAAATCTATTTCAATTTCCTCACATTGTTCTTCTTAAGTTTGATGTGCAAACATTCCTTTGGAAGTTAATACAGCTATAGTTCTCATAAACTGGTGCTTTTACAGTAACATCATGTCTGTCATTCACAAAAAGGGCAAGTCCAACTCGATTTGCTCCTATCAGGTTAGCCAGGTTTTTGCTGGAGCAAATGAGATTGCAGCGTTTGTCTTCTCTTTGTCTGCTGGTCAGCGCGGATCACTCGTCCATTGTATCCGACAGAGACTTCTCTTTGCCCGTAATGACTTAAGGCAGGTAGGACCTTTATTATTTGTGCTTGTTTCCAAAGCCAGACACTAGACCTTCTATGTCTGTCATTGTCAATAAACGCTCTCCAAATGGCAGAAGACGCTTTGAGAAATAATCCTGGTATTGATTGCTACACAAAACAAAACTGACAATGTACACAAAAGCTGCAGCAAGTCCCTCTCAGACGCCTTAGAAGATCATTGTGAGGGCGCAAAACTGCAGAAAGGAAATAAATAGAAGTACCTGGCTAGTCTCTCAGTGAAGGAGTGAACCCTCTGCACTTCATCTGGGTCACTGGGATCCAGTACTATTAAACAATGGAAGTTTCCATCACCCACATGACCTGCAATAGGACCTACAGTAGGAAAAATGCTAACGTTATTACAGTATATCAGCAGTTAAAAGCAGTTCTGAACACTAAAGGAGACAAACTTGGTAAACTACCAGTAATGTTGTTGCTGATTAAATCTTCCTTTGTCTCCACTATAATCTGAGGCAGTCGCGAGATTGGCACACAGACATCTGTAGAATATGCCTGTAAGAAAATAAGTACATTTTTGTAAAGTTTTGAGTTCTGAATATGTTCTCCTTTTCCAACTTAATATTCATTAAAAGTCATTTGGCTGTTTTCTCTACATAGTTTGTAACTGTGCCTGTGTGGTGCTTTCATAACATTACTCTGTTTGCTTAAACATTCCGACCAGCCCAGCATAGCAACTGGTTCAGCCAATGATGTGAGTTTAGGGCGGGGCTAGTGGTTTTGCTGACCTATGGGAGAATGTTTGGGAAACCTGTTTGAAACAGTCATGATTTTTAAGCAAATAAATATGCACTGTATGAACAGACTGACTGGAGTAAGAAATGAAAAGTATTATTTATATTATAATCATTATTATATAATTTTAGTAAACTATAATATAGTTATTAAATTACTTTTAGTAAATTTTTGCTAATTAGGTCATCTTTTGTCTTCACTGTAACATGAAGTAGTTGAGAGAACACTCATAAATATGTAGAATATATCTGGAAAATGTGTCATTTTTCTTTTCATGTTAAAAATACTATTATATTATAATTATATAACTTTAAATTAATTCATATCTATAATTAAGCCATTTGTTGGCTAATTGTCTTTAATAAAAATGTGTCTTTGTGGTGCTATCAAAACACTGCTATTTGTTTTAAGAATTTCGACCAGCCCAGCATAGCAACAGTGGCTCAACCAATGGTGTGAGTTTGGGGCGGGGCTAACTGTTTGGTTGACCAATGGCAGAGTGTTTGAGAAACCTCTTTGATAACAGTCATTCTTTTTAAGTCAGTATAAAGTGTAAATTTAAGTTGCAAAAAGATAAACAGCACTTGTCTGAGTCAGAATCAAGTTGCAATGATGTTCCCACCTTACATCCAGGCCTCAGGGCCAGGGCAGCGTACCACGCATCATGACGGGCTTTCCACAGTCGGCTGCGGGTCTCCTCATCTTCTGCCCAGGCGAAGTCTGAGCCTCCGTTATCTTTTGCAATCTCCTCTAAACACACAGAACATGACGCTGTCAAGATGACATGTTCTTTCACATCTATTGTTTTGCTTTTGTAAACTACTATTTTTGTAGAAATGTTCTGTTTGTTTTATCCACATATACCGGTGATGGACACCTGCTCCTCCATGCTTTTGGAGCTCCCGTGGAACTCCAGAAAGAGGGTGGGAGTGACCGCATAGGACAGGTTGTTAAAGCGATTGCACGCGTTTATCATCACGTCGTCCAAGAACTCTGCAAACGGAACGTATCAGCAACGATTAAGTCTTGTGAAGCCTTTGTGTGTAGAAAGCCGAGGCTTAAAAATCGATGCCTCGGTGCAGCCTCGATTTAAAAATCTAAGAGAGCGGTCATGCCTGATTACTCATAAATTGGATGGAGCTACTGGTGGAATATTTTTCCCTGAGTGGACTGCAAAAGAAGAAACACATTGTGGTTCTGAGAACCAAGCAATTCATTAAACCCTTGACTGCACTCACTGTTGACTATGAATAAAGAATGGTGTTTCCTTCTGAATTAATGTTTATGTTATTGCGAGAGGCTTCGGTGAATAGATTAGAATGAAATGAATGGAGTTTATGCACTAAAATCGCATAGCCAGGCATGCATGTAGTTTCGAGTGCCACAGTATGTGATTTTACAAGTTCACAACACAGGAGACCAAGTGTTCTTTTGTTACAATAAAAGATTTGTCTACTTTCAGAATAAAAATGTCCTGATAATTTACTCACCCCTATGTCATTCTAGATGTTCATGTCTTTCTGTCTTCTTCAAAAAGAAATTAATGTTTTTGAGAAAGACATTGCAGGATTTTTCTCCATATAGCGGACTTCAATGGTGGTCAGCAAGTTGAAGGTCAAAGGCTTCAAAGAGCTCTACACAATCCCAACCAAGGAATGACGGTCTTATCTAGCGAAACGATCTGTCATTTTCTAGAAAAAATTAATTTATATACACTTTGACCACAAATGCTCGTCTTGCACTAGCTCGAACTCACATATTATGTAATGAAATGACTAATCGTTTTGCTAGATAAGACCCTTATTCCTCGGCTAGGATCATGTAGAGCCCTTTGAAGCTCCACTGAAACTGCAGTTTGGACCTTCAACTCGTTGGCCACCATTGAAGTCTACTATATGGAGAAGAATTCTTGAATTTTTTTTTTTACTAAAAAACCTTTCTTTTCAACTGAAGAAAGAAGTTAACATCTTGCATGACATGGGGGTGAGTAAATTATTAGAAATGTTTTATTCTGGAAGTGAACTAATCCTTTGCCAATAAAGGCAGAAAACCAAGCACATTATGACCATGTGCTTCAAACAACGCTCACCGATGCGGGCGATGGGTACTCCAGCTTGCAGGATCTGAACAGTGCTGTCCACCGCTGACTGGACGGATGGAAAGGAGCAGACAGCAGACACCATACTTTCAGGAATACCGTACAACCGAAGCGTGGCTTTGGTGATGATACCCAAAGTTCCCTCTGAGCCCACAAAAAGGTTTGTCAGGTTGTAACCAGCAGATGTCTTTCTGAAAGAGTGTTACATTGAACAAAATCAAATGTAGACAAGAAAAGTAATTTTTGGTTGTAATTTTCCAGTCATACCTTGGACGACGCCCCTTCCCTGCTGTGTGGAGGATCGTTCCATCTGCTAGAACCACTTCCAGGTTCAGAACGTTCTCGCGCATCGTGCCATAGCGGACTGCGTTGGTGCCCGATGCGCTAGTTGCAGCCATGCCGCAGAGAGACGCGTCAGCACCTGGATCTGTGGAAATACATTTCTTAACAATTAATCATTTCCAAACAGTAGTGGCCAAAATAATTAGAACGCTAGTATTTTGATCAGCTAAAAATGGTTTTAAATCAGTTATTTCCATCTTTTGCTGTAGTGTGTCAGTAGGAAATATCAGTTCACATGTCCAAACATTCATTTAGCCGTTAATTGTAATAATCCAGTGAGATTTTTGTTTGCACAAAGCTGACAACAGCCAGCGCTCCACACAGAGATCTGATGAGATCTGTCTGGAATGACATGAAGAAACAGAACAAACTGCGACAGACTAAATCCAGAAGAACTGTGGCAACGTCTATTTTTTTTCCAGCTGATGAAGAATAAAAACATTGACAGCACATACACGTGACAGAACATTGTTGTCAGTTGGTGTAGATGCTAATATAGTTAAAATGATCTTTAAAGCTATCGTTATTGGTGTGACCAAACCGTTAGGCTTAATTTATTCTGTGTATACTAACATAGTCAATTTGATATATGTGACCCCAGACCACAAAACCAGTCATACTCAATGGGTCAATTTTGAAATTGAGATTTATCATATAATTAAATAAGTATTCCATTGATGTATGTTTTTTGGGGGATAGGACAATATTTGGCCGAGATACAACTATTTGAAAATCTTGAATCTAAGGGTGAAAAAAAATCTAAATATTGAGAAAAATCACCTTTGAAGTTGTCCAAATAGTTCCAAAGTTCTTAGCAATGCATATTACTAATCAAAAATTACATTTTGATATATTTACTGTAGGAAATTTACAAAATATCTTCACAGAACATGATCTTTACTTAATATCCTAATGATTTTTGGCATAAAAGAAAAATCTACAATGTATTTTTGGTTATTGCTACAAATATACCCGTGCTACTTAAGACTGGTTTTGTGGTCCAGGGGCACATATGTGATCTACTTCGTAGCCATAATACACAAGAATTTGACTGACCGACAGGAAACCAAAGGCCAGTGTCACGCAGATATGAGTTCAGGCTTTTGCGTGTCACACCTGGCTCCACCGTCACATCAAAATCTTCTTCATGAAGATCAAGGACCTGTTCCATCTTTCTCAGACTGAAACACACTCCACCCTAACAAACATACAGAGTTAAGTTAAATATGTGAACGTTTTTGTATACATGAATGTTTACTAAAGAAAATTAAAAATAGGGTCAGACTACTTCTAATGAATGTTAGGCCTAAAGCCTGACACTGGCACTGTCAAATACTTGAGTCTATTCTTCTCAACTGGACAAACCTTTAGAGCACCAACACCTCCCTCCAGACCTGTCCCTGTGCCAAATGGGATGATGGGTAATTGGTGGTGGTGGCAAATTTTGGCAAGGGCACTGACCTCCTCTACAGACCGAGGAAACACCACCACATCTGGTGGCCGGCAACTGACATGGCAAGACAAAATACCATGAATATATAAATATCAATATGCAAATCACGTATAAATGTGATATAAAATCATGGTGACAAATATTATCTTTCATATTGACGTACATCTGAGTGTAATGGATTATTTATTTTAAAAAAAGAAAAGAAAATGTAAGGTTGGGATTTGGTTTTATCCTTCAGTTGTTGACTGGATTTTTTTTTTTCAAAATTGAGGCTAATAAACAAAAGTTTGCAGAAGCAGGGTTTAAACGGAATAAATAATTGAAGAAGTCCTGTATAAGTCACTAGAAGTCTGTTGTATTCACTGCAAGGTCAAGTTATGACCCTAGATTAGAAATTCTACTATTGCCAAGGTTTACCTGATTTGCTGTAAGACCGAATATGTATGAATATTAATAAGCTCGACATGTACAGGAATGTTTTTTAGCCTAACGTAATTAATATTCATAATCTAAACTTTATCATAGATTCGTTAGAACTCATTTTGATTAAAAAATGTGAGGTAAAAATGAATCGCCATGCACATTTTGAGTGTTTTCACGACGCGGGCCTATTGGCTGCACTGAACGTAAACAATGCTACTGAACCGAACAAAACTTGCATATTTTGCTGATTTTTGCTGCTTAAAAATGGTCAATTATTGTCATGTTTTGGGCTGTATTGATCGGTCGGACCGGGAAAAAACATTTGGAGTACTAGACTGCCAAAAGTTATAACAAATCAAGGAGAAGAGTGCAAAAAACCATCTGAGGAAAAAAAAATGCATTTGTGGTTGGCCAAAGTGAACCAGAATTTTCAAAGGCAAGAATCTTGACAACATTCGTGTTTGTTCTTATCATTTCCGGTCAGGTAGGTTAAATATTAGGCTATCTTAATTAATACTGCTAGTATGCCTAGTAACTTTAGTTTGTCAAAATATTGTGCCCTATTCTGCTTACGAAGTTCTTCTCTATATGATTTAGCAGCTTCCACATGTTTTTTCCATAGTTTATACAACATAAATTAGCAAAAACAACGTATTCAGTGGTACATTAACCGTGCAATTCATGATGTAGTTTACATCCCAGTATGGCCAATATGTTCGGGCAAACCCTTTATTTAAATCAGTTTTTCAGACACGTCCCAAAGGTTTCAAAACATGCAAACCTAATAGAGAATGAATTATAAAACATCTGTAATGTTTTGCATGTGCATTGTAATGTATTTTTATTTATTTATTTTATTTTTATGGAAAATTTATTTTGAGTTGATTGGCTGGTTGTGTAACACGTGATTGATTGATTATGCTGTGGATGCTTATTTGTGTCTAGGAGAAAAGAGAAGAGATTAAAATAAAGTTCCTCACGCATGCTGAATGGAACCACTAGACTATAGTCGATTTAATATTTTTCTTACTGCTTTTAATGATTGACTCAAACGCTACATTTAGTTTATTTGTAACTGTGGATGGAGCTACAGCTGCACTGTTTGCATATGATTAAGAGGCAGGTGACACAGGTATGGACGTGAAATCTCACCTGTGCACAGACTCGTCTCTGCCATGCTGTTCTCTGACAGCTAAGCCCACAGACACGCCTTCATCTCCACTCACAGAGCGAAACGATGAAATGACCCGCTCGACGGCTCCAGTCTAAAATGAACGATGCAAGAAATATACAGGATGTTTACCTGCATGACTCACTGGTGACACGTAAGTTTATTTTTATTTTTTTAGAATTTTAATTTTAATGTTTCAATAATTTATTTAATTTTAATTTATTTTTATGTATTGTTTTTAACTTCTGGAGGAACTATTTCGAATTTTATGTCTCGTCCTTTATTATCCAAGCAAACAGACTGTAGTCTTTGCTGACCACGTCTTTATTCTATTTCTAACAATTATGTAACAATGAACAGGAATGCTGCCAGACTTACTTGAGCAGAATATGTCCTGCAGCTTCCGCAAATAAACGGCAGCCGTGGGGAAGTACAGCGCAGGGCTCGTCTGAACAAGGTCATTTTCTGCTTCTTACAAAATGGGTTGTAAAATAACCAAGCTTTTATACATAACGTCAGTTGTTAAGAGTTTATATAAATGTATTTTCTTCCGGATCAGTATGGCAGCGTCACTCTACGTCTGAACCTCAAGCACCGCCCCTCATAAATATGAATTATTTAACGTGACGTTCGCACAGTAGCATTTATCTGATTTGCTGAAAGACGGAATATGTATGAATATTAATTAGCTTGACTTGGAAATGTTTCTAGCCTAACATAATTAATATTAATAAGCAATTTAAGACAAACTTTAGCAAAGATTCGTTAAACAATACGTTTATCTTCTAGTTTCAGGAATGTTCTAATATGTTTTCAGACATGGCCAAATACAACACATGCGACGGTATTATATAAAACCGTTAATGCGATGTAGTTTATCGTTAGAGAACCCACAAGATGGCAGTACTACATCACACAGGCAGTCCTCTGTTTTGACAATTTAGCAGACATCAGCACCATGAGCTGGACTCGGTATGTCAAAAAACGTGTGAAATAATGCAATTTAGATACATATTTCTTAAGAATTTCTCACTTTATGTCGATACTTATTCTAAAATGTCACCCTGGACCACAAAACCAGTCTTAAGTAGCACATTGTAGCAATTGTATGGGTCAGACTTTTTCTTTTATGCCAAAAATCATTAGGATATTAAGTAAAGATCATGTTCCATTAAGATATTTTGTAAATTTACTACCGTAAATATATCAAAACCTAATTTTTGATTAGTAGCCTAATATGCTTTGCTAAGAACTTAATCTGAACAATTTTAAAGACGATTTTCTCAATATTTAGTTTTTTTTTTTTTTGCACCCTCTGAATCCAGATTTTCAAATAGTATCTCTGCCAAAAATATTGTCCTATTCTAACAAAAGCTTATTTATTCAGTTTTCAAGTGATGTATAAATCTCAATTTTTTTAAAAAAATGACCCTTATGACTGGTTTTGTGGCCTAGGGTCACAAATGGTTTAAACAGCAAGTGCTGTTTCTTTGGTCTTTCAATATAAAAGTAATAGGCCTACTCTGTTGCACCATTTTATAAACTTATCAAAATTAAAAACAGCAATTAGTTTTGAAATTAGGCTCCATTTTGAACTTGTGCTTGTGCAAATTAACAAAAATAAGCCGCACGGGATGTTGTCTTTGTTCAAACCAGCATTTTGACAGGTAATATAAATCCATAATCATACCCGCAGATGAAATTGTGCAAGTGTAACCATATATTTCAATGTAGAAATGCCCCCGGGCACTGTGAGATGTGTTGAACTAAATCAGTTCATTTGACCTTTATTAATTTGTCAGTGTACTTTTGAATTTCCATATTAATGCACTCTCATATGCAAGTCTAGATGACGATCCGGTGGGCTTTGCAACCTGCGTAGATCGAGCTGACAAGTTACACCATTGGTTCCCATAGTAACCAGTGTGTTCACCGCCATGTACGAACGTCATTTGTTCCCCATGGGGAGAGTCTGTCTTTCTCTCCTCTTAATAGTTACATTGTGCCTGTGTTGACTAACACAGATGAAAGCGTACACTCACTGCAAAGAACTTCCAAGTTGATCATCGTCAAACCTGTTTCTAATAAAACCCCCATGAATGTGGTTTGACCAACGCTTGGTCTTGACGTAGTAAATATGAAGAGATGAACAAAAGTTATTAATGGAAGGGCTTGAGTTATTCGTTACAAGTATGTGATTTGCAGATTGTTTAAATGAGACTCAGACAGGCCTTTTGTGACTAAGGCAATTTACCAATAGTGTTTTGATGACATCACAGTCTCCTTGACTCCAGTGTTTTGAGGATGTCAGTCACTTAGTTCCAGCATAGAAAGGAAGTGAGTGAACGGAATCTTGATCAATTGCTCTAGTCTTCTGGAATCTTAAGAATGTCCTCTGTTCTGGCTTGTACATTTGCCACTATTAACCTTCATGGCCTGTTGAGACCGATTTATGTCTAGAGTCCCAGACACCGCAGTTATGTAAAAATAATAGTAGCAATTCCCAAATGAACCTTTTATTTCGCTTTTAAAATCTTTTAATATACTACTCTGACCTCATTAAACCATTTCAACTGCTGTTATTAAAGCTTTAAACTTTGTTGTGTCACAAAGCTGGCATGTACTTCTGAGAGGTGCACAAAGCAAACATAGTGACCTGATGAGTTTTCTGTAAAGCTCCATAAATCTGCACTGTAAAAATGCTAATTTTAGCAAATAATAATGTAAATGTGCCAGTTAACTCATTAACTGTAAGTTACCTACTAAGAACAGAAAAATTATGTTTTAAAAGTAAAAGTATGGAATTTACTGAATATGGGCCATTCTACAGAATTGGTCCAAAGTCAGAGCTGGAAACAACTTGAAATGTTTATTTGTTCACAGATGTGTATGTATGCAAGTTGTATAATATCCAAGGTAAACATTTCTAGTAATTCTCATTGTATTTTCAGAAAGTTTTGGAACATTTGTCCTCTCCCCGAATTTGTCACTACTAAAACACAATTATGTAATTTAATAAGAAGGGTTATATTGACCTATTAAGATTTTGCTTACATCTACCTTGTAAATATATATTTTTTGCTATTTTATTAAAAGGTTTTCAGAGGTAAATCAATAACAGTTACAATTTTAATAATATTTCAATGTGATTTATGAGATTTGTTGTATTTTGAATCTAATTTTTCTTTGTAAAAGGAAAAAAGTTGATCATACTGAATTCAAAGTTAAGGATTCATTAGTTTGAGTATACATTGAACTAAAAACTATCATAAAATCTTAGTTCATAATTCAGTATACTTGATTTTTGACAAAACATCCCATGTTTTGGTTGTGACAGCACAATTTTAGTAGTAACAGTAATGTTTTGGTAGCGACCATATCACATTACAGAATTGAACTCGCATACTATAACTAACCCAGATAGCACACGTACGTCTGCAAGATTTCTGTTAAAGATCTCTTGATCTGGAAAGCATCTGCTGTGTACAGATGTCTGGCAGATGTCTGTAAGATGTCAGTTTTACATACATTCTAATTCATAAACATCTTAAAGACATCTAATAGACGTCTATTTGACATCTGATAAGAAACGTCCAATCCCAGATAGCACACGTATGTCTGCAAGATATCTGTTAAAGATCTCTTTATCTGGAAAGCATCGGCTGTGTACAAACGTCTGGCAGACGTCTGTAAGATGTCACTTTTACATACATTCTAGTTCATAAACATCTAATAGACATCTATTTGACATCTGATAGGAAACGTCCAATCCCAGATAGCACACATATGTCTGCAAGATATCTGTTAAAGATCTCTTGATCTGGAAAGCATCTGCTGTGTACAAACGTCTAGCAGATGTCTGTAAGATGTCAGTTTTACATACATTCTAGTTCATAAACATCTTAAAAACAACTAATAGATGTCTATTTGACATCTGATAGGAAACGTGCTATCTGGGATTGGACACGTATGTCTGCAAGATATCTGTTAAAGACCTCTTGATCTGGAAAGCATCTGCTGTGTACAAACGTCTAGCAGACGTCTGTAAGATGTCAGTTTTACATACATTCTAATTCATAAACATCTTAAAGACATCTATTAGACGTCTATTTGACATCTGATAGGAAACCTCCAATCCCAGATAGCACATGTACGTCTGCAAGATGTCTGTTAAAGATCCCTTAATCTGGAAAGCATCTGCTGTGTACAAATGTCTGGCAGATGTCTGTAAGATGTCAGTTTTACATACATTCTAATTCATAAACATCTTAAAGACATCTAATAGACATCTATTTGACATCTGATAAGAAACGTCCAATCCCAGATAGTACACGTATGTCTGCGAGATATCTGTTAAAGATCTCTTTATCTGGAAAGCATCGGCTGTGTACAAACGTCTGGCAGACGTCTGTAAGATGTCACTTTTACATACATTCTAGTTCATAAACATCTTAAAAACATCTAATAGACGTCTATTTGACATCTGATAGGAAACGTCCAATCCCAGATAGCACACGTATGTCTGCAAGATATCTGTTAAAGATCTCTTGATCTGGAAAGCATCTGCTGTGTACAAACATCTAGCAGACGTCTGTAAAATGTCACTTTTACATACATTCTAATTCATAAACATCTTAAAGACATCTAATAGACGTCTATTTGACAATTGCTGAGACACAAGACACAACTGTGTCTTGCAGATGTCAATGCAGACGTCAAATAGACGTCTCTGAGATGTACGTGTGCTATCAGGGAAGACATACTAAAATACTTGTTTATTTCCCCCAAATATAGGATTATGTGTTCCAATTTGTCATTTTTTTTAGTCAAATTTTATGGAATAACACCCAAAAAAACAATGCTGTCACAACCGAAACGTCACCTAATATTTTGGTTTGAACTGTTAAAGTAGTGACAATTTTAGATACTTTTAGACCTACCTCAAAGATGCTAATTATCTAGGTTACCTAGCACAGTTCTGAACAGTTGTACACACATAAAAACTAAATTTAATGGAAAAACACCCAAAAAAAACAAAGCTGTAACTACTGAAACGTCACCTAATATTTTTGTTGTGACTGTTACAGTAGTGACAATTTTAGATACTTTTAGACCTACCTCAAAGATGCTAATTATCTAGGTTAGCTAGCACAGTTCTGAACAGTTGTACACACTTAAAAACTGAATTTAATGGAAAAACACCCAAAAAAAACAAACAAAGTCACCACCAGCGTTGGGGGTAACGCATTACAAGTAACGCGAGTTACATAATCAGAATACTTCTTTCAAGTAACTAGTAAAGTAGCGCATTACTTTTTGATTTAAAAGAAAATGTTACTTTTTCAAAAATGTAACACCAGTTACTTTTTGTTTCCTTAATGTTTTTAATCCTATTTTATTAACCAGTGTCTTTGCTGCTGACCTTTGTTGATCCAATTCAACCATACTAATAAGAAAAACTTACTTTAGATTAACTAACATTTGTGCTTCATTTTTGAACAACATTTGGGCGAAGGGCTTTTACATTTGCTAAAAAATCTAACTTTTTATATAATAAAAACAAACAAGCAAGCCCTGCCCAGATTTAAAAAGTTATGCAAAAGTAACGCGAAAGTAATGTAATGCATTACTTTTCATAAAAAGTAACTAAGTAATGTAATTAGTTACTTTTTTAGGGAGTAATACAATATTGTAATGCATTACTTTTAAAAGTAACTTTCCCCAACGCTGGTTTCCAGGGGCATTGCTAGGAAGGAATTTTCAGCAGCCATTACTCCAGTCTTGTCACATGATTCTTCAGAAAACATTCTATAATATTCTGATATTCTGACTTCTCAATAAGCATTTATTCTCTGCTAAGGGGCCCCCTCAAAATCATTCATGATCGCAATATCACGTTCAGGGCCCCTGTTACTCTGTTCCACTATTATCCCCTGTTCGACGCCCCTGCTGGTCACTACCAAAACTTTACCTAATATTTCGGTCATGACTGTTTCGATTTTAGATACTTTGGAACCTTGCTCAAAGATACTAATCAGCATATGACTACCTAGCACAGTTCTGAACAGCTGCATACATATAAAAACAAATGTTATAAAATAACTCCTAAAAAAGTGTGTTTGATTATAGAAAAATGGTGTTCGGTAGCGACGTTCCTTAAAGTTACACACTAATTTTTTTCATACTTTTAAACATATTTACCTCAAAATGATGAGGCCTATCTACTCACACCTTGCTATGAGAGCGAGTGACACAGGAATGTTTTCGGATAATAAATGTAGGGGTGTAGTTAAAACCACTCTCAGCCAGTTGACTAAAACATACACTTTCAGTAGTGATATGAAAATGCAGGACATGTTTTTTTAAAAAGATATTTTTGAAAACAACAATGGAATAAAATGCAAAAAATATTTTATTATCGGTTTCATAAATCGAAATTTAGGGGTTAGGGTTCGGGACAGGCATCTCCCAATTGAAAGTACCCAATAAATGATGATTTTGTATGTATTAAGCTTTAAATATTATTGTGGATTCAATAGATACACTGCCTTGCGGAATTATTCATACCCCTTAATTTTTTTCACATTTTGTTTTGTTCCTGCCTTACGTTAAACTACTTTAAATTACTTTTTTCCCCACATCAATCTACACTCACTACTCCATAATGGCAAAGCAAAAAATATGTTTTCAACATTTGTGCAAATTTATTAAAAATAAAAAACTGAAAGGATCCCGTTGCAAAAGTATTCATACCCTTTTCTGGGACACTCGAAATTTAGCTCAGGAGCATTCATATTGCTTCTAGATGTTACTACACTTCGAGTGGAGTTAAACTGTGGCAAATTCATTTGAATGAGTATGATTTAGAAAATCACGCCTTTCAGAAAAGGTCTAACAGCTGAAAATGCATATCAGAGCAAAAACCAAGTCCTGAGGTCAAGATAACTGCCTGTAGAGCTCAGTGACAGACTTGCGTTAAGGCAATGATCTAGGGAAGAGTTCAGAAAAAAATCTGCTGCATTGAAGGTTCACAGAAGCATAATTCATAATGGAAGAAGATTGGAACAACTAGGACTCTAGAAAATGTCTGCCAGCCCCCATCCAAGCTGACAGAGCTTGAGAGGTGAAAAGGTGAGGCAAAGAATGGCAGATAATTGCCAAATGCAGATGTGCAAATCTTGTCACATCATACTCAAAAAGACTTGAGGCTGTAAAGGTGCTTCAACTATGTACTGAGTTAAGGGTATGAATACTTATGCAATGTGCTTATTTCAGTGTTTTATTTTTAATACATTTGTAAAATTTGCAAATATGGTTTTTGCTTTGTCATTATTATGGTGTATGGAGTGTAAATTGATGTGGGGAAAAACTCATTTAAAGCAGTTTAACATAATGCTGCAACAAAACGTGAAAAAAATGAAGGGGTATGAATACTTTAGCAAGGCACTGTAATAAAATGATCTTAGTAAAAATCTAAGATTTTAATATTTAAATGCTTTTTAAAAAAATTTGGGTGTGGGACAGCAGTTTGCACAGATTCTGTATTATACTTTATAATATTACAATATATTACTGTTTTCTGTTTTAAAAAAAACTTTGAAATGTAGTTTATTCCTGCAACGACAATGCCGAATTTTCAGCAGCCATTACTCCAGTCTTGTCACATGTTTCTTCAGAAATCATTCTATAATATTCTGATTTACTGCTCAATACGCATTTATTATTATTTTCAGTGCTGAAACTGGTCCTGCCTAATATTTTTGTAGAAACATTTTAGTGATGCATTCACTGATGAAAAGAAAGAACAGCAATTAATTCTTTGCAACAGCAATGTTTTTACTGCAAGTTGAACAAAAACTATTTAAGTGTATTGTATTCAGGGCTTAAAAACGAAAAAAAAAATCCATTCGGTTCACTCCGAGCAGAATCGATATTATAACGTTTCTGTTCTTGCGTTCCTCATTAAACAATACGTTCCGAGAACGGTTTTCTAGAAAAAATACCGGTTAATAACGTTATTTTATTACACGGCGCGATAGATAGATAGATAGATAGATAGATAGATAGATAGATAGATAGATAGATAGATAGATAGATAGATAGATAGATAGGTAGATAGATAGATAGATAGATAGATAGATAGATAGATAGATAGATAGATAGTGTGTGCCTTTTAATAACATGTTTGGCATTATGTTAACAAATGATTCAACCAAATTCCGTGTTCGTGTCATCTGAACTTCTTGTCAAAACCGAAAGTAAACGAGTTCACCTGAAGGCCGTAACTAGGGTTTGAAAATTAGTGAGGTCCGAAGTAAGGTTGAGAAACACCGCTTTAATTAATGTTTTTTTGATGACTTAACGTTGACTAAAGAGCATGAGACGTCTTCCTGCTGGCCAGTAACGGTAACGTTATTTGTCATAGTAGCCTATTTCATTCTGTAACAAACAGATTTGTATTATGCTATTGTTTTTGATAGTGTTATACATTTCTTTCAGATATTAACGATGATCGCTGCGTTTGTCTTACCGATTGTGTTATCTTCCTGTCAGCAATTAAATTACAGATTGTCTAAAAGATTTTTTTTATGAATGTACAATGTTGCCGGATATTGCTACGAAAAACAAGCAATTACAAAAATAAAGAAAAAGATATCCAAAATAAGTTCAAATCTTGTGTTTTGTAAATAAGATTAATATATCAGTAACACTAACGTTCAACTTTCCACTTTATAAACGTCCCAAAGTGTCACAATAAATTGGAAAAATGAGTCAAAATACACGTATAATAGGTGGATCTGGCAACAAACGGAGGCTGCATACGCGCTCTCACTCAACGCGCTCTCAAGCCTCGTTCACTGCGCTAGCTTCTCGCATCAACATGAATTGCAAACACTCATGTGATATGAGGTGGTTTAAACGGCTAAATAATCATTCAGAGAGCTTGGCATTTTATTTTTGAATATACAAAAATGACCGAGGTCCAGACCTCGGTGACCTCATAGCTGGCTACGGCATATTCCTTACCTAATATAGCCAATTATAGGCTATTTTCACTCAAACAAAACAGAACTCCAGATAGTTATGCTTTTACATTTAATGCATAAAAGCAAAAGAAAACGTAATGCATAATTTTAACTACAAGTTTTAATTAGGCTACAATAACTTAAACCTAAACATACCTTTGCACATGAAACAGCCAGGTGCTTGGTAACCAGCTCGTCGCATCAGAAAGGGCTCTGCTTATGTCTGCTTCGCGGGCATTTCACGGTGATGCGTCACCGTCGCATTTGCGCACACAATTTGAATTCATGTTTTTGGTCTGCCAAATTGATATAATAAAGAGAACGATAAAAATACCGTTATTAACCGGTTAATTTGGAATTTCTGTTTCCGTTTCTGTTCAGAACGATTAAAATTGATTTTGTTTTCGTTTTTGTTTTTGTTCCTGTTCAATGTCATTTGTTTTCGGTTTTCGTTTTCGTTCCTTGAACCGGTTCAGAGCCCTGATTGTATTTGCTTTTTCCTGTATGCTCATTACAGACTTGCGAAGAATGTTCAGCCTGCAAAAGTGACTCAGCTTATTTGCATATACATTCTGACATTAAAGTGATCCAGACCGCACATAAATGTGCGGAATGTTAGTCCGAGTGCTGTTTTTCCATTCAGTCCCTTCACCTAATTATAGCCAGTTGCATAATAGTGTTCTTGAGACTTCAGAAACATTTCATGTGGCCCTGCCTCAACTCACTCTCTCACTCACTCAAGTCCGGGTAAGCTGGAATGCATTGACGTCAGAGGAGGGAGAGCGCTCGAGCGCTAGAGCACAAGTGAGCGCGCGGGCACTGCGGAGCGACGCGCGCACCACTACATGCTTCGTCCTGGTCGGACAGCGGGCATCATTTATTGATAAAAACAACAGCGAGCGGACGTTCGAAGACGTTAAGGAGCGAACTGTTCGCGTAGCCTCCAGAAAAATACGCGAGGGAAGCTGAGAATATTTCCAACGGATGCTCGTTCACGTATAGACGCATGAAACGCTGCGTACCACTTTATATGGTAAGTTATTACTGAATACAAATGCGTTTAGTGTATTTAACTATTTGTTGAATTGAGTAACGTTACTGAAGTCGTCCTTGGTGATCTATTAGGTATGATATATATATAGGGTATGAATGCTCGGTTTAATTCCGTTGAGTTTCATTTGGGATCATTGAAAGCGTGCCAGAGTCTAATAGTTTGATGTTATTGTTTGTGTACTGGTTAATAATGGTGATTTTAATTAGTTTAGGTATGTAGTTATTGTTTTATACGTGTCATTCCATATAGTTGGCAGGTTATTTTTGCTATTAGAGAGACTGGATGATTAAAGATGAGTTGGAAGATGTAGCTGGCTGACAAACATTGAGTCTGAGGCTTTTGCATTGTGCTGGCCTGCATTTTCGGTTCTCTCTCTCTCCCTCACACACTCAGTATGGAAGTCACCCTATCCTCCGCTCTATGTAGTCCTAGCCCTGGAGACATCCAGGGGCATCTGACAGCATGGCACACAGCAGGTAGGAGAAAGAAAACAAGACAAAGAGACAGAGACAAGAGTAGAGAATGAGAAGGGGTCAGATTGTTTTTTATTTTGTATTAATTTAGTATGTCTGTTGTTTGTTTTACATAGTTTTACTGCATGCATTTGGCAATACGAATGTACAAAGATTTGCTGTGCCCATGAAACATTAAAATAGAAAACGGTGTTCCTGTGGTCAAGGAAATTTTAGGGTCATAGAAATTAGTCAATTTTCATAACTTTTCACTTACGAAGAGCATTTCCTAGCTCATTAAAGGCTTATTGTATATAATAAGTTAATCAGATTATTATTATTTTTTTTTTTCATTTTAATATATATGTAAAATATGCAGTATATTTTAAATTATATTTTATAGGCTGGAAATAGAGTTCTATATATTGCTAGCTCATGAAATATTTTACTATATATAATAAAAATTGCATTTATTATGTTTTCATTAAATATTAGCTATATTCTAGCTCATGGAATGTTTAAGTATAATAATAATTACACTATGTATTTTTAATAATTTTAATATGTAAAATATTCATATGTTTTTATTATAAATGTTATGAGCTAGAAATAGAGTTCTATATATTGCTATCTCATGAAATATGTAAATATAATATAATAATAACATTCATAAATTTGTAATTATTTTAATATATGTAGAATATGAATGATATATTTTATGAGCTAGAAATAGAGTTCTTTTTATTAATGAAATATGTAAATGTATAATAAAAATTGCATTTATTATATTTTTTATTAGATATGATACATAATATATATTGCTATCTCATGAAATACTTAAATATAAAAATAATAATGCTTACATTCATTATATATGTTTAATAATTTTGAATATGTAAAACATTCATTATATATTCTATACGTTTTATGAGCTAGAAATAGTTATATAGATATATTGCTCGTTCATGAAATTTTTAAATATATAATTAAATAGCATTTATATTTTCCATTAAATATTAGCTGTGATACATAATTATATATTTTTGGCTCATGAAATATTTAAATATAATAATAATAATAATAATAATAATAATAATTAAATTTATAATATATTTTTCATTATTTTAATATATATGTAAAATATGAATTGTATATTTTTATTATATATTTTATAAGCTGAAATTTATTGCTAGCTCATGAAATATTTTACTATATATTATAAAAATTGCATTTATGTTTTCATTAAATATTAGCTATAATAAGTAATTAAATATATTCTTTAGCTCGTGACATATTTAAATACAATAATGATAATAATAATTACATTTATTATATTTTTTATGAGCTAGAAATAGAAATAAATTGCTAGCTCATGAAATATTTAAATATATAATTCATTAAATATTAGCTATGATACATAAAATATTTCTAGCTCAATTTATTAATTTTAATATGTGTGTAAAATTCATTGTATATTTTTGATGTATGTTATGAAATATAGTTCTATATAATGCTAGCTCATGAAATATTTAAATTTCTAATAAAATTCCATTTATTATTTATTTTTTATTAGCTATAATATATAATTAGATATATTTCTAGCTCATGAAATATGTAAATATTATTATTTTTATTATTATAAGTACATTCATTATGTATTTTTTTTATCATTTTAATATATGTAAAATATTCATTATATATTTTTATTATGTATATATATATATATATATATATATATATATAAGTTAAATATATAATAAAAATGTATTTATTATATTTGATTAAATATTAGCTATAATATATATTTGTTTATATTTCTATGTCTATCTTTTATTCAAATTTAATGAGCTAGGTTTTCTTCCATAACTGTAGGACTGCTGTGACAATGAAAACAGATATGTAAGAGAAGATGCATTGAGGATCCAAGTTGTTATAGTTGAACTGAGAGGTTTTGTGGAATTTAAATGGAATACTAGGTGAGATTCTTAGTAATACGATCCGAAGGATGCTGGGTAAAGTCATTAGACTCTTATCTATATGGTCTTCCATGTTCTGCATCACTGTAAATACTTGAGTGGTTGTGTATATATATATAGCGTGCATCCAAAGCCCTAGACTCAGCAGTGTGTTTGTTTGTGTGTACATGCATGTGTGTGAGCATATGTGTAAGAATATGCTGTGTGTGCATGCTGGGAAACCACCAAGTTTGTGGGTTTCACAGTGATTCTTTTGTGCCTCAGATTAAAAAGGAGAAGACATGTGCGTGTGTGTGTGTGTGCGTGTGTGTGTGTGTGTGTGTGTGTGTGTGTGTGTGTGTGTGTGTCACAGTAGTGTCCTAAGACTCATCAGCTCCATCACAAGGTAGGCCTGAGGGAATCAGGACAAGAGGGGAGCACAGGTCACCTAGATCAAGTTACATTGAAGGGACCACATTTCTACCATTTGACTGAGATTTTTTTCACGCAGCGCAGCAGATTTGTGTTTACAGACAGACTGCATGTCACTGGAAACTTATGTGGGTTAAGCTTATGGGTTTAGCTTTAAAATTTAAAACCGAGTGGAAAGAGAGAGACAAGTAATAAAAAGAGCGTATAAAAAAAGTCACCACATGGGCTTTGTACAAAACGAAGCAAGCTACCTCACTGTCTACTCCCTGTTTAGGCAGCTGCCTTTTAAGAAAGCATCCTATTAGTCATGGAACCTCATAAGTAGAGCTGCAAAACGATTAGTCACGATTAATCGATTTAAAATAAGTTTATGTTTGCATACTATATGTATATATAAATACACACACATATGTCTATATTTTAAAAAGGATTTATATATAATTTATATTATATATAAATATTTTACATATAAATCTAACATATTAGTTAATAGACATGAGGGTGAATAATTAATTAATGGCAATTTTATTTTTAGGTGAACTATCCCTTTAACTTTAGCGACTCATTAATAGAAAGCCGTCTTGTGCACAAAACGTTAGCTCATTGGTTACAACTTTTCATTCACTTTGTTTCTTGAGGATCAGCAAACATGATGCTGTGAAAGTCTGTGAAAGTCTGTCTATCTGTATATAAAATTTCATTTTGATGTACCATAATTATAAAGCTACCCAGATTATGTCAAAAGTTTTTGAACAGTAAGATTTTTAATGTTTTTTAAAGAAGCCTGCATTTATTTGATCCAAAGTACGGCAAAAACAGTCAAATTTTGAAATATTTTTACTATTTAAAACAACAGTTTTCTATTTGAATATTTTTAAAATGTAATTAATTCCTGTGATTTTAATTTTTAGCAACATTACTCCAGTCACATGATCCTTCAGAAATCATAATATTCTGATTTGCTGTTTAAAAACATTTATTATTTTTATTGTTATTATTGTTGTTGTTGTTGTTGTTGTTATTATGTTGAAAACGGCTGAGTAGATTTTTTTTAGGTTTCTTAATTGATTAACAAAAAGTTCAGAAGAACAGCATTTATCTGAAATAGAAATCTTTTGTAACAATATTAATGTCTTTATCACCACTTTTGACCAATTTAAAGCATCCTTATAAAACAAAAGTATTAATTTCTATAATTTCTTTTCCAAAAAATTATACTGACTCCAAGTCCAGTATATTAAATGGTATAGTGTATAATGTAACAAAAGCTTTTTATTTCAGATAAATGCTGATATTTGGATCTTTCTATCCATCTAAGACTCCTGAAAAAATATACTCAACTGTTTTAAATATTCATAATAAAAATAATAATTAAAAAAAATGTTGCTTGAACAGCAAATCAGCATATTAGAATGATTTCTGAAGAATCATGCGACACTGAAGCATGTTGTAGTGATGTTAAAAATGTAGCTTTGATCAGAGGAATAAATCACATTTTAAAATATGTTCAAATAGAAAACGGTTATTTTAAATAGTACAAATATTTCAAAATTTGACTTTTTGCTGTACTATGGATCAAATAAATGCAGGCTTGGTGAGCAGAAGAGACTTCTTTAAAAAAAAACATTAAAAACCTTACTGTTCAAAAACTTTTGACTGGTAGTGTTAGTTGTACTTTTTTAAATTAATTTACAATTTTTTTTATTTAAAAGAATATTATAAAATTTAAATTCGTAAATCATGGTTTATTCGTAAAAAAGTTCTGAATATGCGCATATTGGTGCAAGCGTATGACTTTTACGGATAGACCAGAGGTTTAAATGTTTTACCGTTTGTGTGAGTGTACACGCTAATGCACTTGGAACAGCAGGCACGCAAGCTCCCACTGCGCCGGGCTGACCTCATCACCATGAATGTTGCATGATGGGAACATGGGGCGATGAGATCATATCTAAAGGCAACCCCATTATATTCTCCCCAACTCTGCATCTCTTTCACATCTCTTCACTTCGCTCGTCCATCAGCCCTCCCTCCTTAAAAAGCAAGAGCGGGATGACTCATCCTTTCACACCTCTCCCCTGGTGCCTCCTGTCAGCCCCTCGTACGGGTTTGTGTGTTCCGTATCGGCGTACAAATGAGTCGGGGTCTGTTTTCTTGCCTTTGACGCTCGGTGACAAAAGACCCCAGCGTCTCAGGCAGCAGACATTTTCTTTTAGAAACGCTGAGCCTGCTGGATTCCCATCTCCTCGATGTGCAAGTTCCTCGCTCGCAGGAAGGCGAGGAAATGCCATGTCTGTGTATGTTTGCGTGTATGCGTCTTGTGTAACTGCGAGAGTCGTCCTAAACTGCGGATGCTGGGTGTCTGCCTGAGCGCTATCAGGAGGAAGCACAGTGTGTGCTCCCTGCTCCCTTTAGGAAACCCTGCCATGCTTTGTAGAGCTGAACATAGAAAGGGTGGACAGCCCTATCCTTCCTCAATATGGAGGCCAACCGGTCTTTGTTACATCGTTTGTACTCTGTTTTTGCTCTTTTATTTGTCTTCGGGCTCTTTTTTCCTTTCGCTCTAAACCACTAAATAAATACATCTCACAAAAGGCGACAAAACATCAAAGTTTTGCTCACCAGGAAGCTCTGAATTCAAACCAAACTGGTTCTGGAATAAATCATTCACCCAAAAATGAAAATACGGTCATTTAAATCACCCTCAGTGCATTACAAATGGGCAACGCAAAAGGAAATTGTATGAAGAATGTTCATGTTGCTCTTTTCCTTACAATGAAAGTTCTCATTTTTCGGTGAGCTGTTGCTTTAAAACACAATATGTCATTTATAAACGCAGCTTTTCCCAAGTAGAATGCGCATGCGAAGTGTAAATATTTGCGTATATGAGAGATTAGTGAATAATAACATTTTTGTGTGTAATTGTGTACCGATCGACCGCAAACTCTCAGTCTGTCAGACAAAAGGCAGGTTATTATTAGCAGCATTGTTTCCAACAGACAAGAAAAGCTTTGAGTACACTTCATTTTCATGTGTGTGCTCGAGTGTGAGCATGCATTATTGTAGTATTTATTAATAATTTGAATTGGCATTTCAATTTTATTTATTTTTTTTCTTTATTTTATTCATTTCTTTTTTTGTAATTTTGCTTATTTACAGGTAGTTGCAAAGTCAACATTTCACCTAATATTTATGATTTCTTTTTTTTTTATAAGTTTTGATTTTGGTTTTAGTTAACAATAACATGAGCATCATACCATTAGTGCCCTGTTCAACCTCTATCATTGTTCATTAACTATTCAGCTCCTTTTATCAAACCACACACACACCCTAATAATGATATCGCATTACAGGTATTGATCTACACCATTTGTGCTATGCCTCTGTCACCCGACTCCTCTGACGCGAGGTCCCAAAATGCACTCCTCTCCTCTCGCTCCCCTCTTTTTTCACTCTTCTCTTTGTCCAATCCATCAGAGCGTTTTTTTTTAGTGTTCCCTTAATTAACTCTCTGTGAGTATTTTATTTTATTTTATTTGTCCTGTGTTTTGTGCATTGTTGTTTTTATTTTATTTTAATTTGTTTTATTATGTTTCTTGTCCCTTGTTTTGTGCAATGCTGTTGTTGTTATTTTATTATTTTACTATATTTTGTCCTGTGTTTTGTGCCTTGTTTTTTTTTGTCCTGTGTTTTGTGCATTGCTGTTGTTGCTTCTTATTTTATTTTATTTTATTTATTTTTTTCCTGATTTGTGCGGTTTCATTTTATTTTATTTTGTCCTGTGTTTTGTGCTTTGTTTCTTTTTTTTTTTTTTTTTGTTGTTTGTTTTTGTTTTTTTTTGTCCTGTGTTTTGTGCGTTATTTTATTATTTTATTTTGACCTGTGTTTTGTGCATTGTTATTGTTTTTTGTTTCTTATCTTATTTTTTTAATTAATTTTTTCCTGCGTTTGTGTAATGTTGTTTATTTTATTTCATTTGTTTATTTATTTTTGTCCTGTTTTGTAGGTTGTTGTTTGTTATCTTATCTTTTTTATTTTATTATTTTTTTTGTCCTGTGTTTTGTACATTGTTGTTGTTGCTTCTTATTGTATTTTATTTATTTTATCCTGATTTGTGCATTTTATTTTGTTATGTTTTGTGCGTTTTTATTTCATTTGATTTTATTTTATTTGTTTATTTTTTTTGTCCTGTTTTGTAGGTTGTTGTTTGTTATCTTATCTTTTTTTATTTTATTATTATTTTTTTACCTGTGTTTTGTACATTGTTGTTGCTTCTTATTTTATTTTATTTATTTTTTCCTGATTTGTGCGGTTTTTATTTAATTTTATTTTGTTTTGTTTTGTCTTGTTTTGTTTTGTGCATTTTTATTTCATTTTATTTTATTTTATTTTATTTGTCCTGTGCATTGTTGTTGTTTCTTATTTTTTATTTTATTTTGTTGTTTGTTTTTTTGTCCTGTTTTGTGCGTTTTTATTTTATTTTATTTTGTCCTGTGTTTTGTGCATTGTTATTGTTTTTTGTTTCTTATCTTATTTTTTTAATAATTTTTTTCCTGTGTTTTGTGTAATATTGTTTATTTTATTTTATTTGTTTATTTTTTTTGTCCTGTTTTGTAGGTTGTTTGTTTCTTATCTTTTTTTATTTTATTATTATTTTTTTACCTGTGTTTTGTACATTGTTGTTGTTGCTTCTTATTTAATTTTATTTATTTTTTCCTGATTTGTGCAGTTTATATTTTGTTTTATTTTATTTTGTTTTGTCCTGTTTTGAGCATTTTTATTTCATTTTATTTTATTTTATTTGTCCTGTGCATTGTTGTTTCTTATTTTTTATTTTATTGTTGTTTGTTTTTGTTTTTTTTTGTCCTGTGTTTTGTGCATTGTGGTTGGTGTTGTTGTTTGTTTGTTTGTTTGTTTGTTTTTATTATTCTATTCAATTTTAGTTTATTTTATTTTTGTCCTACAGGTGTTTTCTGCATAGTAGTAGTTGTTTGTAGTTTGGTTTTGGTTTTGCATTTTTTTGTGCTGTGTGTGGTTTTTTTTTTTTTTTTGATTGGATTTTAACTTGAATGATGTTGAAAGTCCCTTCAATTCTTATATCTACATGTATACCAACTGTTTGGATAATATTTTTCTCACAAATGTTTGGCAATTGCATGATACATTGACATTACAAAACATTTGTCTAAAATGACAGGTGATGACAAAATTGTCACTTCCTGCAATTGCAGTACTGAATGGGTTTTGTCTTAGCATGCATTATGTTGTCACCTACAGGTTTGGCTGAAATTGTAGTAGACAGACATATTCGTGCTTGGACATGCGGTTATTGTCACTCCCTCTATGTCTGATAATAGAGGAGTTCTTTGTTAAGTAACAGGGTGGATTTGTTTGAAGTACTTAGTAATAGTTACACGGTTGCTAAGTAACTGTTGTATTATAAAGTAAGCACACTGTGGCAATAATAATCATTTGCTTCTGAGACAATTGGATTTTTTTTAATGATTCTAAGATCAGTGTCTGGCATTCTTACAGGCAAATACTCACAGTACTCGTCTTTTGCTGAGCAAACGCATAAGATCAGTATATAAATCCGTCAGAAGGCTTACCTTGTGCTCTCTCCACACACTCGCCTTCCTCTCTTCAATAACGCTGTGTAAGTGAAAGTCAAGTGCAGTTCGCCTCTATATGTAGCTCTGTCTATTTCAACACAAAGAGCACTACATACCTTCCACTTAAACATTACTAAAAGGGTTTTCCAGCCTGATGCCATGCAAAAACCTTTTAAAGTTCTATTAAGCCAGTTTTATGGTTGTTAGGACATTCCTATGCAGTTGCTAGGGTGGTTGTTAGGGTGTTATGGGATGTTTGCAGACCATTATTGACTATGCTGTTGCTAAGGTGTTCTGATATTGTTAGGATGTTGGTTTTAAATGGTTGGATTGGAAAAAATATGGGTGGTTGCATTAGTGTGGCTATGCTGTTGCTAATGATTTCTGATTGGTTGATGACATGTTGCTATGTTTTTGCTAGAGTGTAAAGTAGGATTGTAAAGGGGTGGAGATTTTCCAGGATTTTTTGGAAAACTTTTGGGCAATCTTTGGAATATTAGCAGAGATGTTCTACCCCTTTGCAAACCTAGGGTACAGGATGGTTGCTATACCATAGATAAGGTGTTGATTGGTTAAAATGTTGCTGTGTGGTTTTGACCACCTGTTGACACATTGCTATTTGGTTACTAGGGTGTTGCTATGGGATTGGCAAAATTATAGATGGTTGCAAGTGGTTGCTAGGGTCACTAAAGTTGCTATGCTGTTGCTGGTGATTTCTGATGCTATGTTTCCTAGAGTCTAAAATAGGGTTGCAAGGGGGTAAAAAAAATTCTGGTGAAATTAAAATAAAAAATTTCAGGATCATGAAACTTTTGGAAAATTACCAGGAATGTCCTACCCCTTTTGCAACCCTAGTGTAAATGATGGTTGCTAGGCTGTTGCTATACCATAAATAATGTGTTTGATTAGTTAACACATTGCTGTGTGTTTTCTAATGTTGTGTATGGTGTGATGCTATGGAACTGGAAAAAGTAAGGATGGTTTCAAGGGTTTTGCTAATGATTTCTGATTGGTTGATGACATGTTGCTATGTGTTTGCAAAAGTAGGGTTGCAAAGAGGTGAAAAATTTCTGTAAAATTTCCAATAACTTCCCAGGATTTTTTGGAAAACTTTGGAAACTTTTAGAAAGTTTCTGGAAATTTACTAGAAATTGTTCTACCCCTTTGCTCCCCTAGTGTAAAGGATGTTGCTAAGAGGTTGCTAGGCTTTGCTATTCCATAAGGTGTTTTGATTATCAAAATTATGGATGGTTGCATGGGTGTTGCTATGCTGTTTTCAGAAATTTAGCAGAAATGTTCTACCCTTTTGCAACCCTATTGTAAAGGGTAGTTGCCAGGCTGTTGCTATACCATAGATAAGGTGTTTTGATTAGTTAACATGTCACTGTCTTGTTTCTTGAATATTGTACTGTATATGGTTTCCAGGCCGTTGCTATGTGATTGCTAATGCTGCTGTGTGGTAGCTAGGGTCACTAAAGTTATGTATGCTTGCAGTGGCATTGATATGATGTTGCTAAGGTGTTCTGATATTGTTAGGATGTTGGTTTGACTGCCTGGTAACACACTGCTATGTGGTTGCTAGGGTGTTACTATGGGATTGGCAGAATGATGGATGGTTGCAAGGGTGTTGCCATGCTGTTGCTGATGATTTCTGATTTGTTGATGACCTGCTATGTATTTTTTTTTTTTAGAAAACTTTACCAGACATTTTCCCCCCTTTTGTAATCCTAGTGTAAAGGATGGTTGCCAGGCCATTGCTATACCATAGATAGCATGTTTTGATTGGTTAACATGTTGGTATGTGTTTGCTAGTGTGAAAAGTATGGTTGCAAAGGAACAGAAAATTTCCGGACACTTTCCAGGATTTTTGGAAAGCTTCGGAAACTTTTAGAAACCTTTGGAAAGTTTCCGGAAATTTACCAGAAATTTTCTACCCCTTTGCAACCCTACTGTGTGACATGTTGCTGTGTTTGCTAGAGTGTAAAGTAGGGTTGCAAAGGGGTGGACAATTTCTGGTTAGTAACTTTCCAGAATTTTCAGAAAGTTTCCGGAAAGTGACCGGAAATTTCAAACCCCTTGCAACCCTAGTTAGTGTAGGTGTTTTGATTAGTAAACATGTTGCTGTGTGGTTTCTTGGATATTGTATATGGTTTCAGGTTGCTAGGGTGTTCCTATGCGGTTTCTAGGGCCATTAAAGTTATAGATGCTTGCAATAGCATGGCTAAGGTGTTCTGATTGGTTGATTGTATGTGGTTACTAAAATATGTTGAGTGGTTGTTGGCATGTTGCTATGCAGTTACTAGTGTGTTTTGGAGTTGTTGCCAGAGCATTGCTGTGCTTTTTTTTTTTTGGCATGTTGCTTTGCAATTGCTAGGATGTTGTTATAAGGTTGCTAAAATTAGCTGGGGTGTTGTGGGATTGTTTATGGGATGTTGCTGCATGGTCACTGACATAATCTTTGTTGAGTCATTGTTAGCATATTGCTAGGCTGTTATGGATGGTTGCCAAGGTGTTGTTTTGCAGTTTGGCTGCTAGCATGTTGCTATGCCGTCACTAGGACTTTCAGGGTCATTATTTGGGCGTTAATTGGGTATTCTTGTCTTAGCATGCATCACAAATTAAATCAGTTTTTCCCATACATAAGGAAAAATATCATTATAACTAATATGTCTAGGGTCTGCTGTTTATATATGCCATGTCTTCACTGTAATTATCTTTATTTTTTTTGTTTTTCCAAAGGTGATGTCACAGTAGAGCTCCAGATTCCTTCAGCTCCCTCTGGTAAGAGAGCCCAATCCTTCAACTGTACCTCCACTACTTGATCCAAAATGGCTTCCACCAAAAGCGGTTACGAGGGCAAGATAGCTGGCCTATATGACCTAGACCGCACACTGGGAAAAGGCCATTTTGCCGTGGTCAAACTAGCCCGTCATGTATTCACGGGCCAACTAGTAGCAGTCAAAGTCATCGACAAGACAAAGCTTGACGACTTAGCGACTGGCCACCTGCTTCAAGAAGTCCGCTGCATGAAACTCGTCCAGCATCCCAACGTAGTGCGACTATATGAGGTCATCGATACGCAGACCAAGCTGTACCTCATCCTAGAGTTGGGTGACGGAGGTGACATGTACGATTACATCTTACGTCATGAAGGTGGGGTGGCCGAAGACACGGCAAAAGTGCACTTTGCACAGATTGTTCGAGCGATAGCCTACTGCCATCGTCTGCACGTTGTCCACAGGGATCTGAAGCCGGAGAATGTGGTGTTCTTCAGGCAGCAGGGGACGGTGAAGCTGACAGATTTCGGCTTCAGTAACCACTTTCAGCCCGGGACCATGTTGATGACCAGCTGTGGTTCGCTAGCATACTCCGCCCCAGAAATACTGCTAGGCGAAGAGTATGACGCTCCAGCAGTGGGTGAGTGACAAAACTGGCTTTTTTTGGACGTCGCACCTCCTACAGATTCTTGTATCACAGTGTTTCTTCTTCTGTCTGTTTCCAAGTGTGTTGTTTTATTCAACCAGTGACTCAGAGTGCATTTAGAATCCCTGAAAATAACATTTGAGCAAAAATTCCATTCAAAATCACCCACAAGACTGAAAAATTTATAGATTCTTATGAGTCATAGTTTTTAAGATTGATAGATTTTAAAGGGATAGTACACCCAAAAATTAAAATTACTCTATGATTTTCTCACCCTCAGAGAGTCATTGTTTTAAAAGTGCCATAGATTTAAGATTATAATGATTTTAAAGATTCATAGAATTAAAAGAGATTAAAGGAGTAGTTCACTTTCAAAACAAAAATTTACTTGTTATCCAAGATGTTCATGTCTTTTCTTTCTTCAGTCGTAAAGAAATTATGTTTTTTGAGGAAAACATTTCAGGATTTCTCTTCATATAATGGACTTCTATGGTGCCCCCAAGTTTGAACTTCCAAAAGGCAGTTTAAATGCAGCTTCAAAGGGCTCTAAATGATCCCAGCCGAGGAAGAAGGGTCTTATCTAGCGAAACGATCAGTTATTTTCTAAAAACTTTTACAATTTATATACTTTTTAATCTCTACACAGAGTACACACAGAGCTAGACAAGACGAGCATTTGAGGTTAAAAAGTATATAAATTTTTTTATTTTTTTTTTTTTAAATAACGGATCGTTTTGCTAGATAAGACTCTGCTGTGATCATTTAGAGCCATTTGAAGCTGCATTTTGGAAGTTCAAACTCAGGGGCACCATAGAAGTCCATTATATGGAGAGAAATCCTAAAATGTTTTCCTCAAAAAACATAGATTCTAAAGATTTGTCATTTTTAAAGATTCATAAATTAAATTTTCATACATTGAAAGATTTATGGATTTAAGACTCATTTAAAAAGAGTTATTTAAAAAATCCCAGATTCATAGATTGAAAAGAGATTCCAAAGATTTATAGATTTTTAAGATTTTAAGACTCTAATCCTAAAGATTCATAGATTTGAAAGAGATTCTAAAGATTCATAGATTGTAAAGTCAAAGATTTATACATTTTAAGATTTTATACTTTGAAAGATTTATGGATTTAAGACTAATTCTTTGAAAAATCTTAAACATTCATAGATTCTAAAGATTCAGAATTTCAAAGAATCATAGATTTTAAGATTCATAGATTGAAAAGAGATTCTAAAGATTCATATATTCTAAAGATTTGTATTTTTAAAAATTCATACATTTTAAGACTTCAAAGAATTTTCTTTTCTATCTGTACATGACACAAGTGTGTCATTTTGTTCAGTCAATCAGACTTCAGTTGAGGGCTAAATTCTGTCCTTTCAGACTCTTAATTTACATGCAGCGCAGTCAAACTAATCTTCCAAGCCAAGGGATTAAATCTCAGAAGCGCGCGGGCCTGCACATCAAACTCTGTGTCTGTGTCACAAGAACACCGGGATACCTCGCTCTCCTCTCCCCACGTGCCTCTTCTGGGTTTAATCGCTGCCGTTTGCAAAGCGGAAAATTTCTACTGAATGAACAGCACATCTGTGCTCTAGCAGGGGTCAGGCTAGGAGATTTGTGTCAGGTCAAACTTACACATGACCCAACTGACTGCATTCAGAATCCCAGCAGCAAACTCGCACAAGAGTCAAATTCTTATAGAATATCCAGAAAATTAAGGGTGAAATGGATTTCATACACCACTGACAAAGACCATTAAAAACCCATATCACCCGACCACAGGGATGTATAGACTGTTTTTGCTGCCCACTGTACATTTTTCTGTTGTGTCAGGCAGTGCTTTGGTCTGGGAATTTCTTGTACAGTGTGTGCTGTAATGTTGTGTCTTTTAAAATTGTTTGCAGGATGAATGTGGCTAGTCGTGAACTCACATTCCTTCTATCCATCATCCATTCTATTGTTCAGACCCAGTCACCTTATTAAGCTCCAGAGACTCAATATATGGCGAAAGCGAGGGGAGAAATGAAAAAAAAAAGCAGATTTAAAGAGAGAGAGTTAGAGAGAGAGAGAGAGAGAGAGAGAGAGACTGGGGCAAGCAGAGAGACAGACTTTAGAGGACACTTGAGCTTAACATTGACCCAGGCAGGAGGATGAAGAGTAACAGGACTGACAATGAATTGTTTTGTCTCTTTCTCATTCTTGTTATTGTCTTGTTCCAGTTCAGTAGAGCTTTCTATAGCACAGATGTGAGCTGAGCACAGACTTTGAACTATAGTATGTAACTGTTCTATTTCACTGCTCTGAGAGTAAAGATTCAAACGATTCAAAGATTCATAAATTCTAAAGATTCTAGTGTAGTTTCTAAATGTGATTCTAAATGTAGTTTCAAAGATTGAAAGATTCATAGTTTCAAAGATTCAAAACATTTTAAATTCTAATGATTCCATAAATGTAACATCCTTCAAAGTGTTAACATGGTTTGAAAGATTGTAAAGTTTAATAGTTTCAAAGATTCTAAAAAGGTAAGATTCTAATGATTCCATAAATTGAATGCCCTTCATAGATTTAACATGGATTCAGATTCTAACGATTTGTCATTTCAAAGATTCAGGTTTTAAAATTCCAAAGACTGAAAGATACATATTTCAAAGATTCATACAGTAGATTGATTAATAGATTAATGGATTAAAATGTTAGATACACAGATTTTAATCTAGAGATTCTAAAGCTTCTTTAGAATTAATTCTAACCATTCATGAAAGATTTTTGAAAGCTTTGAGATATTCACAGTTTTTAGAATTCCAAAGTTTAACAGATTCATAGTTAATTCAAAAATGTAGAGTCAACATAAATTCATAGATTCAGTGTATATATGAACATAAATTGATAGATTCAAATACTAATAGATTCGTAGATTCGTAGATTCTAGAGATTAGTTTAAAATAGTTTTAAAGATTCATAATGATTCATAGTTTCAATTATTCTAATTCTTAAGATTCTGTAGATTTAACATTCTTAATTTTCAGATTTAACATGGATTCCGAGATCCTAAAGATTCATAGTTTCAAAGATTCAGGTTTTAAAATTCCAAATATTTATACAGTAGATTGATTAATGGATTCATTCATTAAAATATTAGACACACAGATTCTAAAAGTTCTAAACATTCTCATTTAGAGAATTCAAAGCTTCATAGATTAAGAATAGATTCTAAGCATTCCTGAAAGTTTCAGATTTGAGAGTTCCAAAGTTTAACAGAATCATAGTTTCAAAAATTTAGTTTGACTGATAAATTCATAGATTTAAATATTCATGGATTCATAGATTCTAAAGATTCAACATAGATTCAAAGATTTGTAGATTCTAGAGATTTATAGCTTGAAGATTCATAGATTTAAGATCTAATCATCTAATGTTTTTAGTTGTCAGAATTGTGAGATAAATTGCAGTAACCTTTTTTTTTTTTTCTATTCAGTGGTGGAAACGGGCCTCCAACTGAATGACTATTTGCCTATTTGGTCTTAGGGAAACTTGGAATAAATAGCCCAGTTTTGGGTTTCACTGACCCTGGTCTAATGTGTCTCTTAGGGTACATCAAGTTCTTGTGTCCAAAAATAGCTGAAGTGCAACAGAATAGAACACAATGTAGGGATCTGGAGATGTGTTTTGCAAGTTTAACTATTTTTAGCTTGACACACTGTCTTATAAAAGCAAGGCTTATGACGAACAGTGAAAAAATGTCATGAAGCTGGAGACTCAGTTTATGACAGAGACAGACTTTAGAGGACACTTGAGCTTAACATTGTGACACAGACAGGAGGATGAAGACTTACAGGACTGACACTAAACCCGTCTGTCTCTCTTGCCGTCTTTCTCTCGTTTCAGTTCACTAGGGATTTCTAGAGCACAGATGTGTGCCCTTCTGCTCCTTTGCTCTGACATTATTAATATCATATTTGTATGATATTTTCTGCCAGAGTGTCATGTGACGATGGGACAGTAATTCTCACAGAGGCTGCATGTGCCAGGATTAGATCTGCGCAAAGTGGGTCAGTCTCTGCTGAGACCCAGCAAAGCGTGCAAAGGAGGCTATATTCAAACACACACACATACACACACACACACATGCTAGGATGCTAGAAGCGTGTGAACCTGAGGGCTTGTCTCACCTCTCTCCAAGCGAAATCTACCTACGGTAGAACCAGAGCAGATAAGGGCTGAGTAGTCATGCGTTATAGATGTTAAACTTACTGGGTCAGTCAGAATGAGCAGTAAACATGCATATAAACAATGGAAAAGGTTCAGTATAGCTGTAGCTTAGCAGTTGGCATTTTAGCTTGAATACGGGCTCACCTGACTCTCAATGGTTCTTGACTCCACATAATTCAGCTAATTTAGCTGGCTTCTACCAAGCTGACGGGTGCATTAACAATAAATACTGTAGAACTGGACGCTTGTGTTTTGTAGGGCTACACAATTCATCAAAATAAATCCCACCACTAAGCTATAACATAATTTGGGTTTTTAAGTCCTATAAATACAGTTGAGGTCAAAAGTTTACATCCCCCTTTCAGAATCTGCAAAATGTTAATTATTTGATCAAAATAAGAGTATTTTAAATAAGTTTACATCCCTTTGATTCTTAATACTGTGCTCTAACCTGAATGATTCACAGCCGGGGTTTTTTTAGTGATAGTTATTCATGAGTCCCTTAAACAACTGTCTGCTGTTCTTAACAGCCTTTTTGAATTTGAAGATCAGGGTAGATTGAACTTATTTTGTCTTCTGGGAAACATGTAAGTATCTTCTGAAGTGTCTGAAAGGCAGTACTAAATTAAAAAAAATATGATATTTAGGCAAAATAAGAAAAATGTACACGTCTCCATTCTGTTCAAAAGTTTTCACCCCCTGGGTTAATGCATGTTTTTTTTCTTCTGGAGCATCAATGAGTGTTTGAACCTTTTATAATAGTTGCATATGAGTCCCTCAGTTGTCCTCAGTGTGAAAAGATGGATCTCAAAACCATACAGTCATTGTTGAAAAGGTTTAAAATACACAAAAATGCTGAAAAACCAAAGAATTTGTGAGACCTGATGGATTTTTCTGAAGAACAGCAGGCAGTTTAACTGTTCGGGACAAAGAAGGGACTCATGAACATCTATCACTGAACAAATAAACACAGCTGTGGATCATTCAGGTAAGAACACAGGGGGTGTAAACTTTTATTTTCTCTTGTGGACTATATGTAAACATATTTTATGAGAAATATCTTATTCAGGTCAGTACTAAATAAACAATAACATGCATTTTGCATAATCCTTCTTATTTTGGTACAATAATTCACATTTTGCAGATACTGAAAGGAGGATGTAAACTTTTGACCTCAACTGTATATGCTCAGCATGTTTCAGAGTGAAGCTTGGCAGCTTATGATCTCTCTGTTCACAGTATATGCTGCTTCATTTGAACTTTATCTATGCATCTACTCTGAGTTTAGATCCCTTATAGTGCATTTTGGAGCCATCCATCTTCCTAAACTTGCTGAAGCAAATATGAAATGCTTATAAACCTGCTGTTGTCAACAAAAGAGAAGCTTTAAGGTCTCGCTGCGGTTTTCTGCCAAAATAAAAGCTACGGCAATACCCATCGGCTGACCCTGTGGCCCGCTGCCTAGTAGTTTAATCAGCTCCTGAAGTTTACTGGACACTGGTTGGCATCTGAAACTTCATTTGGAAAGCCTTTTTGTCTAGCAATTCTAGGTCAAGCTGATGTCATTAACCTTAGTAGCAAGAGAGAGAGAGAGCTGGGAAAGCGTAGACCGCCTCTCTGGGAAGCTGATATCTAGTGAACAGACAAGTGTCCGTTTCCACTGTATGTGGAAATATTTCTTTTATTCTTTTTGTGTGTGTGTGTGTGTGTGTGTGTGTGTGTGTGTGTGTGTGTGTGTGTGTGTGTGTGTGTGTGTGTGTGTGTGTGTGTGTGTGTGTGTGTGTGTGTGTGTGTGTGTGTGTGTGTGTGTGTGTGTGTGTGTGTGTGTGTAGCAGCTCAGTGTCATCAGGATTCAGGTTGTCGACACTGCTGATCAGAGATGTTCTGATATAGATAAGCTGGGAGAGACTGACTCAGTGACATCTCACAAACTCACACACACACACACACACACACACACACACACACACACACACACACACACACACAACACACTTAACTGATAACACACACCTTCTTCAACATGCAGTTACCTCTGCATTAAAGTCGTTTATAATGTCACAGATGATTTCTGTTTCAAATAAATGCTGTTCTTTTGAATTCAGATGGGAAAATCTATTTAGGTAAGAAACCTAAAAATATAGGACTGTTTTCACAAAAAAATTAAGCAGCACAACTGTTATCAAATAAAAAAAAACTTCTTTCAAAAGCATGAAAAGTTTTAATGAAAAAAAAAAAAAACTAAAATTTTAAAATGGTATAGTTTAATTTTTATAGATTCATAATGTCTTAATATTCAGAATTTTTGATTGATTATAAGGATTTCAAAGATCTTAAAGATTCAAAGTTTCCAAACATTTCAAAATTTTATAGATTTGTAAATAAGAAACTTTTTAAAGACTCCTAGAATTCCATATCAGAGATCATTTTCAAAAATTTTAAACATTCTAAAAATAAGATTCTAAGGCTACGTTTACACTAGTGCGTTTTCGTTTAAAATGCAAAACCTACAGTTACACCTGTCTTTTACACTACTCCGGCATTTTCGAACCTCGAAAACTGAGACTTTCTAAAACACTGCAGTCCCCGTTTTCATTTGAAAACTCCGGGGTCACTTTTTAGGGTGTTCATACTTGTAGTTCAGTTCATTTGGTTCATTTGGTCCGGACCAAAAAGGAAAATGATACATTTGGTTCTGGTCCGCTTAGCGTTCACACTGGCATTTTTGACAGTGAACCTAAAGATACTGAACCTAAAGGCATAGTAATATGTTTACAACCTGTTTGGTCGTGTTGAGTGATGTATATTTTGTGACGGAAACCACTGAACACTAGCCTGGGTTTTCCCATGCTGCCTTGCGTGCAGCGCGATTTTAATTTTATTTTCAAATTTTCACCTCAGATAGGGAACCAATCACAGAACAGGGAGGGAGCAGCTAGACGATGACGCCTTCTATGCGACTCACCGAAGCAGTTTGTTTATAATCATGGATCCAGCATGGCAGCAGATGCAAAGTTATCTTTCGATGCAGCCTTACACCGTGTCTACACCGGACGCGACAGTTGGGGATTTGCTGTGTCGTGCCGCATCCAGTGTAGACAACATAATGGGTTCTATTGTATTTTGTCGCGCCGCGCCGCTCGCGTCAGGTGTAGACACGGTGTTAGATAGTGTTCTAAGTAGTTTAGAATGCAAGTTCTACATACGTCATCTGGTATAATTGAAATAATTGGCTATGAGCTACGCACAGGCGCATTTGATAGACATTCGTAGCGCCCAATAAACGGCTCTGGGCATTCGTAAACCACGCCTCAAATACGAGAAAATGAACATGTGGTTCCCAGACCACGAATCATGATGTTGTCATCATGGCGAGGTTTGGCGTTAGCCAGGCTAACTGAACACTATAAACAAAAGGAAAAGGCGCAATACACCTAATGCCGTCTGCTGGACTAAGCATGCTCTTTGTTGCTTGTATATATGATTTTATTGTCACCATCTGCAAACTTACAAAGAGCTCATAAAAGGCACTTTACCTCCTCGTTGCTCCACGTTTGCCCTCTACTCATTTTGTTTTGGATACACCGCTTGTTCCTTCATGAAATCATGTCGCATAGCATCCATCTTGTCATTACTTCCTGTCTTTGGTTAGTTTTGAAGTATTTGGTCCATATCGCATTCATATTTCATTCGAACCGCACCAGAGTTCGC
Source organism: Garra rufa (assembly GCF_049309525.1). NCBI lineage: Eukaryota > Metazoa > Chordata > Actinopteri > Cypriniformes > Cyprinidae > Garra > Garra rufa. The sequence goes on from NC_133385.1 coordinate 16,283,338, forward strand.
TTGGAAGTGGACCGTGACCCATCTTTTTAACGGTCTCGGTCTGCTTGTTTGGTGCGCACCAGGGTTGGAATGGCAGCGTTCACACTTACTCAAATGAACTGCACTAACAGAGCAATCGCACCAGAGTTTGTTTTAATCGAACCGAACATGACAAGTGTGAACAGGTAAACGGACCAAAATGGAGACTTTTAAAAAATATATGGTGTGGCTGCCCACATTCACTCTGCGTATCTTTGACGGCTCATGCTCATTATGAATGGTCATGTGACCTGAGTTTTCGGGTTGTGTAGTGTGGACTGAGATCGTTTTTAAAATGAAGTGAAAACGCTACTGTAGACATGGATCGTTTTCATTTCTTTTTTGAAATAAAAACGCACTAGTGTAAACAGGCCTCAAGATTCAAAAGTGTGCATTTCTACTATTATTACATCGATTTTATATAGCTATAGAGATTCTACTGTCTACTATTGGAATCCTTGAATCTTAGAGTCTGTACAAGCCCTCAAGTCTCAAGACATTCTGTTTCACACGCTGTTGTCACATTATGTAACCTCAGCACAGATCGACACACACAGCAGCTCCTTGTTAGCCGTCATTATGTGTAATGTGTTTTGTGTAAACTGTAGTCACATGGCACTCACGCACAGAGAGGTGCGCTGTACATTAAAACTGTGCTCATACTGGCTGTGTCGCTCTAAAAGACTCTTGCTGTGACTTATTTTATTTTAACTAGATGGAGCAAGATAAGAAAAGCTTAAAATGACTGATTATTTCTGCCACCTCCACACATAACATTATTTGTCAAGGCAAATGTTCTCTTACAAAGTGCATTGGTTGTGTTTGTGATAAATAATAGCTAAGATGGTTCAATTATGAAAACAGGCTGAGTACTAAAATTAGGTTTTAGTTATAAAATTAATGGATTTGTTTAAATAAGGACATCATGATTTTTATGCAGTTTAATCACGACAGCACTTTGGTGTCATTTCTATGCATGTCTGACCATATTTATATTAAGAGCATTTGAGTGTGCTTAAAGAAAAAATCCAATTTGTGTCCAATAGTGGTTAAATATCGTGGTTAAATATCTCTGTGTGTGTGTGTGTGTGTGTGTGTGTACCTGGTATTCATCACGTTGTGGGGACCAAATGTCCCCACAAGGATAGGAATACCAGTAGATTTTGACCTTGTGGGGACATTTCTCAGGTCCCCATGAGGAAACAGGCTTATAAATCATGCACAATGAGTTTTTTTTGAGGAAGTAAAAGTGTGCACAATCTCCTGTGAGGGCTAGGTTTAGGTGTAGGGTAGGTGTAGGGCCATAGAAAATACGGTTTGTACAGTATAAAAACCATTACGTCTATGGAATGTCCCCATAAAACATGTAAACCCAACGTGTGTGTGTGTGTGTGTGTGTGTGTGTGTGTGTGTGTGTGTGTGTGTGTGTGTGTGTGTGTGTGTGTGTGTGTGTGTGTGTGTGTGTGTGTGTGTGTGTGTGTGTGTGTGTGTGTGTGTGTGTGTGTGTCAGTGCGGGACACACAGTGCTCATGTCTGTCTGTCTCTCTGTGTGGAGGAACACGCAGTACAGAGAGCAGAAGAGAGGGCTTATTGTTAGAGCAGTAGAGACACTGTTTGGACAATGTTGTCTCTCTGGACTGTCCCTCACGCTGATACTTTGCTCTGATTCACACAGTAGATGCTCTTTCACACAGAATTTATCGTCTCACACGCACACACACACACACTGAAACCAGCATGTCTGATTTGAAGGTGTTGTTTAAATGACAGTTTAAGAAGTTGGCACATCAAAATGATGATGATGATGATGATGATTATTATTATTATTATTGTATTTTTAACTGTATTATTTTTGTTATTATATTTTTAACTGTATTATTATTATTATTATTATTATTAGCATAATTTGTTTTCATTTTAAAAGATTTGTTATTGTTATTATTATTATTATTATTATTATTATTATATTTTTAACTGTATTGTTTTATATTTTTAACTGTATTATTATTATTATTATTATTATTATTATTATTATTATTATTATTAGGGATGCACCGAATATTCGGCCACCGAAAGATTTTTATCACCGAGACAACACGGCCGAAACAGCATGTTGACGCAAACAGAAACCTGCACGCTGCACGTGCTTGTCTGAAGCAACACATCTACGGTGTGGACGTATTTCAGTATATCTGAGAAAGACAAACAGATAGCGATTTGCAAAACTTGTAATGCCGAAATTTCAAGAGGGGTGTGTCTGCAGTGGTGCGTGCAGCCAGTGATGAGAGCAGAGACAGACAGATGTAGCTTTCAGTGAGTGAAAAACAATGGCTTTACGTTGGTTACGTCGCAATATTTTAAAGATATGTCTTTTCTATATACTGTATTTTTATAAATATTTATGTTTTAAACCATGGAGGTGAGTCAATGGATATCACACAAGCAACGGGAAAACTGCGCAATATGTTAAAGTGAAAGTAAAAACTGTGCTTTCAGCATCTGACGTGCATTCTCTCAGAGACAATGAGAGACGATTATACTTCATATGCTGATATTAATTTAGTCCCCGAATATTTTTCTTGTGCCCTGAACATGGTGGGAAAAAAATGAAAAGAAATGTATTTTGTGTAAGGTTTGTTATTGAAATAAAGCTCTTAATTTTCATCGATGACTGCAGTGTTATTAGGGGTTAAGAAAGTCTTAATTATGATTTCAGGTGGTCTTAAATGTGGGGACTGAAAGACAAGAATTGCGATGAAACTTCAAAAGGCTATCCATTGAATAAATATGAGCGCTGCACGTTTCAAACTCATTTGCTGCGCTGCTTTGTGTACTAGCATTCTGACAGCGCCTCCTGCTGGAAGAGAAACGCGTAGAGTTGTAAATGTGAACTGATGGATCCACAAGATAATGTGTTATAAAAAATTAAACAATTAAACAATTTAAACCAAGGCAGTAAAATATATGTAAATGTTAAGTAATATAATACTTGATTGATGATAATAATTGTTTAAATTAATATAATTGATTTATTCTTTGAAACTTTAATATTAATTTCTGCAATTGCAATGCCTTGATTTTAGTAAGATTAGTACACAGTCATAGCCATAAATGCAATGGTACTAATAATTGGCGCAATTCTTTCGGTGTTTCGGTTTTCGGCCTTGGTTTCGTCTTTTTCGGTTTCAGACAAGAATTTTCATTTCGGTGCATCCCTAATTATTATTAATAAAAGGTCATTTAATGTTTTAATTTAAAAAAGTGTTAATATTATACTACTAATAATAATTTGTATTGTATTGCATAGTGTTTTACTAATAATTACAATAATAATAATAATTTTAAAAGGAGTATTATTATTATTGTTGTTATTATTATTATAGTAATTTGTTTTCATTTTAATAGATTTGTTATTATCATTTGAAATAATTATAATAATAACAATACTTTTAAAATTAAAACATTATTAACATTAAATTATTATTTGTTTTAATTTAAAAAGATTTGTTATTAACACTGAGAAAATGTAATTTAATGTTAATAATGTTTAACATTAATGTTTATAATTATTATTATTATTAATTTGTTTTTATTTTAAAAGATTTGTTATTGTCATTATTAGTCATTATTATTATTAGTAGTAGTAATAATAATCATAATACTCATGTTTAAATGAAAACATTATTAACATTAAATTTATTATTATTTATTATTATTATTATTACTATTAATAGGTTGTTTAATGTTTTCATTTTAAAAGGAGTGTTGTTGCTATTGTTATTATTATTATTATTATTATTATTAATACTATTATTTTTATTGTAATTTGTTTTGATTTTAAAAGATTTGTCATTAGTAATAATGACAATAGGTCATTTAATGTTAATGTTTTAATTAAAAATAATATTTTAATAATATATATATTATTTATTATGTGAATTGTTTTATTTATTTTATTTTGAAAGGAGTGTTATTTAGTTTCATTAGTAATAATGATGATGTTGATGATGATATGATGATAATGATGATGATGAAGAAATCAACGTGGGTCATGGGTGATCCAAGGCAGGGTTATTATCATTAATTAAAATTAAACCATATTTTAAAAAATAAAGATAATAAAATGGTCCTTAATAAATAAATAAATAAAAAGTTACCTGAAATAAACTTTTTAAATTTGTATTTTCTATTTTAGATTGGAGCACTAAAATAACTCGGACTAAATAAACTCTAATGATTGCATACATCCTCTGGCCATTCTCTGAATTTCTATATTTGCCAAAATGAAACTCCAAGAATACCGCAGCCGTATTTAACTCCCAGTCAGGTCAGCGCATTAGACCAAAACTATATATGAGCACTTTCTCAGTGCTCTTTCCTTTTGCAATCGAAGGTTAAATTAAATGTTATGAAATATAATAAGTGATCTTACCATCATCTCACTTTAAAAAGAGAAAGACCTAGACTTTTTTTTCCACACGCTCTATTTGTATCACACGAGTGCAAAAAGTTAAAGAGGAAGTTGTTTTCTTGGAAGGCCACCATGGAAAAGTACGCCACTTAAGCAAACGTCTCTGTGGGACTTACACGCACCCTCTCGTACTTTTCTCTCTTTTTCGTGTCCTGTTCACTGTGTTCTTGGTTCATGATGTTCCATAAGACTTCCTGGGATCCGTGGTTGACACACAGAGTTGGATGGGGAAACAATTTCATGGACATTTAGGTCAGAGAAGCAATGCCCCATAGGCATAGCGATTGGCGATGTAATGATTGGTTAAGAGAATTGGTTAATTATTGTCTGAGGACATACATTGACTCTGCTGGAGAGGTTAAGGCTGGTTTTATTTGCGTTTTAGTTTGTGTGTTGGTTGGTTATGATAGTGTGAGCATGTGTCACATGAGGACTTCTGTGTTGGATAAAAACCCTTGACATGTTTCTTCCTTTCTGTCTGTACAAATCCAATTACACTTCCCTCTAGGCGTGTAAATATTTACTCTGACAACAATTTGATTCGGTTTGATTTGCATCTTGAAAACATAGTGATTATATATATATTTTTTGTTTTGTTTTGTTTAGTGATAGTTGTTCATGAGTCCCTTGTTTGTCCTGAACAGTTAAACTGCCTGCTGTTTTTCAGAAAAATCCTTCAGGTCCCACAAATTCTTGGGTTTTTCATTTTTGTGTATTTGAACTCTGTCCGACAATGACTGTATACTTTTAAGATCCATCTTTTCACACTGAGGACAACTAAGAGGCTAATATGCAACTATTACAAAAGGTTCAAATGCTTACTGATGCTCTAAAAGGAAAAATAATGCATGTGGGTGAAAACTTTTGAACAGAATGAAGATGTGTACATTTTTCTTATTTTGCCTAAATATCATTTTTTTTTTTTTTTCATTTAATACTGCCCTTCAGAAGCTACAGAAGATACTTACATGTTTCCCAGAAGACAAAATAAGTTCAATTTACCCTGATCTTCAAATTTCAAAAGTTTTCACCCCTTAATGCATCCTGTTTGCTTCTGGAGCATCAGTAAGTGTTTGAACCTTCTGTAATAGTTACATATGTGACCCTGGACCACAAAACCAGTCTTAAGTCGCTGGGGTATATTTGTAGCAATAGCCAAAAATACATTGTTTGGGTCAAAATTATTGATTTTTCTTTTATGTCAAAAATCATTAGGAAATTAAGTAAAGATCATGTTCCATGAAGATTTTTTGTAAAATTCCTACTGTAAACCTATCAAAATGTAATTTTTGATTAGTAATATGCATTGCTAAGAACTTAATTTGGACAACTTTAAAGGTGATTTTCTCAGTATTTTGATTTTTTGCACCCTTAGATTTCAGATTTTCAAATAGATGTATCTCGGCTAAATATTGCCCTATCCTAACAAACCATACATCAATAGAAAGCTTATTTATTGAGCTTTCATATGATGTATATATCTCAGTTTTGTAAAATTTGACCTTATGACTGGTTTTGTGGTCCAGGGTCACATATGAGTCCCTCAGTTTGAAATACACAAAAATGCTGAAAAACCAAAGATTTTGTGGGACCTGAAGGATTTTTCTGAAGTACAGCCAGCAGTTTAACTGTTCAGGACAAACAAGTGACTCATGAACAACTATCACTAAACAAAAAGGTAACAGTATTAAGAATGTATGAAAACTTTTGAACAGGGTCTTTTTTTATAAATTCAACTATTTTCTCTTGTGGACTAACAAATAAATAATTCGAATAAATAAGAAGTATTTTACATAAAATCTGTTTTTTGTGTCTTTCAGATATCTGGTCACTGGGTGTGATCCTGTATATGCTAGTGTGTGGACATCCACCCTTTCAAGAGGCCAATGACAGCGAAACCCTCATCATGATCATGGACTGTCGCTACACTGTGCCAAACCACGTCTCTCCAGAATGCAAAGAGTACGTATTTCATCTGAGCTTCGATTTTCCTTAGACGCACACAGAGTTAATAAACAGATTTTAATTTAATTTTATTTAATTTTATTTGTTATTTTCTTCTTTAAAGCATAAAACCACATTAGGTTTATGCATAAAACAAGAAAAAACATTTTGAAAATTAATTTAATTGAAGATGCATTCTTGGGAAACAAGTTACCGCAATGTTATCTTAAATTAAGCTCGTTTTAACATTCTCCCTGGAAAACACGACAGGAATAGTTGTTTTTGCGTTGTGTTGAAATCTAAATGGCCCTCTCTTCAGCATGATGGTAGTTTGCCATTATGTAACAAGTTTTATTAAATCTGCTGAGTGGTTTCTTCAGGGTCAGCAGATGTCATGTATCAATAGTCTTTTTCTTTCTTTGCTGGTGCTGTTGAGTTCACTATTTCTGGAAAGCCAATATTACCGAGGACATGACCCTGGTAAAATCCTTGCCACAAAGACCTTCCATGCTGATCTGATGCATGCCCACAAAAACATGCTTTAGTAAATAGACGAGTTTTTAAGATGTGCTTGACAGCCGTGTGCCATTGGAACACATTGTGTAACTCTCAGAGCCTCTCAAACACCACTCCCTCGCACTCTAGTTTTTACTGCTTTCATGCCAAACTTCATACCTATGTGTAGACGGGAGCCCATCTGAACATACTGTACTTTATCTGTTTACACACGCTTGTACCAGCCAGTTATATGTTGTGGCTCTCTAGATGAAGCCAATCAGGCTTCTGTTTGGATGAGCAAAGTTCTTGGAGGTTGATTTAAGAGCAAGTTATGACAGACACAGAATTTCCATCCTTGGGCCAGGTGACAGATACTGAAAGTAACAAGTCAAGACAACTCCCTCATTTTTTTTTTTTCATAAGGGCTTTAACTAGATTTTCCAGCTTGGTTAGGTGTGCTTGACTTCTTACCTAAGCTTTAGTAGATTATTTGAATCATAATTTTGTAATGCTTTTAAAAAGGGTTGGGTATGATTTAGAATTTAGATTTGAATTGACATTGTCACACAGATGCATAATTACATGATTAGTTTTTGACTAATTATGACCATTAATTCCCTCATATAGAATACATTTGATTCTGCATCCTATTAGATACTTTATTTATAATATACAAAACATTCTTGAAGGGTTAGTTCACCTCCAAATTAAAAATCTGTCATTAATTACTTACCCTTGTGTCTTTTCAAAATTGTAAGAACTTCGTTCATCTTCGGAAAACTGATTAAGGTATTAATTTGATATAGATATAAACATTGTTAAAATAGTCGTGGTACTGTCGTAATTGTGTGCCGAAGACAGACACGGATTGTTGAATAAAGTCATCATTTAAAAAAAAAAAAAAGTATTCTCATAGCTTCATAAAATTTCGCTCAAACCATTGATGTCACATAGACTATTTTAACAACGTCCTTCCTAACTTTCTGGGCCTTGAACGTGTCAGTTGCAGGGTCATAAAGCTCTCAGATTTTATTAAAAAATATCTTAATTTGTGCTCTGAAGATAAATGAAGGTCTTACAGGTTTGGAATGACATGAGGGTGAGTAATTAATGACAGAATTTTCTTTTTTTTTTTAGGTGAACTGTCCCTTTAATTAATTTCTTAACAGCGCACAAGCCTGCTTTTAAGTGTGCTCACCGCAGCTCAAGAGCGACCAGATTTTTACACAAGGCTGCCTTTTGTCAGAGTGAAGTTATTTTTAAGTGGGTTTATTCCAGGCTATTTGAAGTCAGAACATCCCCAAAGCAACAGCTCTCAGGCTTGAGTTTAGGTCTGAATCAGTCAATTGTGCAAGAGTGTGTGTACGAGTGTGTGTTAGACATCTGGGCTTGGCTGCTCAGCCAAACATAGTGACTGGGTCACATGATCTCCACCACAATCAAAAGCTTCCTTTAACAGGGAAGGGTTTTCTTAGAGGAGAACACTTGTGTCTTCAGGCAGACTTTCATCTTGCTGTTCATCTGTAGTTTGCTTTTTTCCCGCCCTTTTTCCTCACGGCTATTTAAGGTCTTGAGGTTAAACACACCAAGAGACTCTGCTGATGTTCAAGGGCAATGGAGCATGTGGGATTATAAACACAAACACTGAGAGACCTAAAAAACACACTTGGAAAGGGAAAACAGCTCCCCCTGCTGGTCATCTGTGTGAAATGCATGTTTCAGAAATGTGTGCCAGATCCGCAGTGAAATAAAACACTCAAATGCCTTGAATAAACAAGCTGGGTGCAGTGCATTCACACATACACACACAATCTTGGATCGCAAGAGTTCCAACCAATTCCGTATTCTTTCCGTTCGCCTCACTGAAGCACCAATTCTCTGCAGGTGCTCATGAATATTAATCAGCATAAAGATAAGCACTTCCTTTTCATTCCGTCTCCTCTGACAGCAAGATGCGCCTGTGCAATCATTGCCTGTCAGCTAGGCAGAGAATATTTATTAAGATTGCTAGAAAAGGAAAGTATGAAAATTGCAAGTAGAGTGAGACCAAATGAAGTGAGATGGAGGCAAGAGTGATGAAGGGTGACAAAATCAAGCCTGTTTGAGAAGATGGGATTTTTTCCCCACCCGACTGAAGGTCATGTCTGATGTTCTCGTTCTGCTCTGGTAAAAAAGGAATAACAATCTCTGATCATTCTCTCCCTCCTATTTTCCTTTTTTCCTATCAGTTTGATTTCACGTATGCTGCAGAGGGATCCTGCTAAACGGGCGTCTCTCACAGAGATTGAGGACCACCCATGGTTGCAGGGTGTTGACCCTTCACCTGCTGGGAACACAGCCGCCCCGCTTACCTCCCACCGCAGTTTGTTACCCGAGGAGCATGAGTTCATACTGCAGGCCATGACCAGTGGCAGCATTGCTGACCGAGATGCCATCCAGGAGTGGGTATCTCTTTATTCTTTTTGGATATTTTGTTTTGGTCTCAGAATAGCCTGGCCTCTTCAGAGTTGCATTATGTAAGTTGTTAATGCAAATGCATGTTTTGTGATAGAGCACTGGAGGCTGACCGATACAACCACATCACAGCCACATACTACTTGCTGGGAGAACGACTCCTTCGAGAAAAGCAAGAGCAGTCAAGCCTCTCTCCTGAACAAAGACATGCACAGTAAGTCCCAGTATTCTTAAACATACTATAGATCAGGCATTAGCAAACTCGGTCCTGGAGAGCCAGTGTCCCTGCAGAGTTTAGCTCCAACCCTGATCAAATACACCTGAACAAGCTATTCAACTCACAGACTGGTGAGTTTTATAGGGTTGGACCTTAACTCTGCAGGGACACCAGCCCTCCAGGACCGAGTTTGCCTATGCCTGGTATGGATCATTTTGGATCTGAATGTAGTTTATCCTCTTAGGCAGGGGTGTCCAAACTCAGTCCTGGAAGGCCACTGTCCTGCAGAATTTAACTCCAGCCCTAATTAAACACACCTGAAAAAGCTGATCAAGGTCTTACTAGGCATGTTAGAAACTTCAAGGCATGTGTGTTGAGGCAAGTTGGAGCCAAACTCTGCAAGACACCAGCCCTCTAGGACCGAGTTTGGACACCCCTGCTCGTAGGTAAGGGGTCTCCAGTCTCGGTTCCAGAGGGCCGGTGTCCTGCAGAGTTTAGCTCCAACCCTAATTAAACACATCTAAAACAGCTAATCAAGCTTTTACTTGGCATACTAGAAACTTCCAGGCATGTGTGTTGAGGCAAGTTGGAGCTAAACTCTACAGGACACCAGCCCTCCAGGACCGAGTTTGGACCCCCCCTGCTCTTAGGTAAGGGGTCTCCAAACTCTGTCCCAGAGGGCCAATGTCCTGCATGGTTTAGCTCTAACCCTAATTAAAAAAAACCTGAGACGGCTAATCATGGTCTTACTTAGCGTACACTTTCAGGTGTGTTGAGTCAAGTTAGAGCTGAACTCTGCAGAACAGTGGCTCTCTTGGACCGAACTTGCCTACCCCTGTCTTAGGTCATAGAGATAATCTTACCACAAAACCCTTGGTACATTAAGGTTCCTGATATGTTGTACTGAGAACTGTTATTGGTTCTGTTACAGGAGACCCATGTCAGAACCACTGGACTTGGTGAGCCAAGTGTCCCGGACTGATATGCTAAGAGGAACACCTTTAGGTCCCTTGGCGCCTCTTGGTTCTCTGTCTTCCGGCTATGCCCGACGTGGTGTGAGTGAATCTGGGGACCTGCTGGCTCCCAAACCCAACCGTCATGACAACTCCTTCAGTGACTTTTGCAGCACGGCACCCTGCTTGAGCCTCGGTCTGCGCCCTCTACCTCCGGACCAACCTACTGTCAAGAGCCTTGGAGCCTTACAGCAAATCTGTGAGGAAGAAGAGGATGAGGATGATGAAAATGAGCAGAAGAATGATGAGGCAAAACTTGAGGTGGCACCAGGTAAATTGGATCCTCTTCCTTCGACAGATCTCTCGTTGAAACCTTCCAGAACATCTTTGCAATCAGAGACTGAGAGGAGAACAAGGAGGCCGTCTTGTAAAGTGATGGGAAACTGTGAAACTCTGGCTGAGGAAGAAGAACTTGAGGAAGGGCAAAAGAAGCTTTCGGATTCAGTGTCTAACATCACCTCTGGCACCGTGGAACATCAAGTAGCCCACATGGAAGAGTTGAACCACACAGAGCAACCAGGTAGAGGAAGGGACAAGGGTGTTTTCACCCACCCTAGCTTGTCTTTGGATGCGCAAGAAGGAGAACAGATTCAAGGTCCAATTATAGATGAACCTCCACCACCTCCCAGACTGGATGTTGTACAGTGCTGCTGGGGACAGCGTGAACCTTCAAAGGACACTCTAGAAAACAACAATAACACTCTAGCCAAATCTCGACTCCTTGAAGTTGGGGTGGTGTCAGCCCCTTGTGGTTCCCCACGGTCCCTGCCAAGGAACCACTGTGTGGACCTAGGTCCCGATGGGGTGGAGATGCGCAAGACTGCGGGTGAAGTCGAGAAACCTGAGGAGGTACAACCTAAACCTCAGAAAGGCCTCCAGGGAACCAGGGACACAAGCACTGACCCTGCTATCCGGGCCGATCCCAGCAAGGTCAAGAACGTGAACTTGCGAGAACGTCTGCTGCAGTTCCCGCTCTGCGAGAAAGCATTGTCCTTCAACATCCAGCCCACCTCTAAAGAAAAGCTCCTCCCATTTGCACAGTACAACTGCTGCCATGTGTTGTAGAGGTTATATCCCAAAATCAAAGAACAAACTGATATCAACAGAAACCCTCCAACCTCTACAACTGTTCTCACCTCATACTGTAACCTCAGAGGTGCTTGTATATCTTTTTCTTTCCCTACCCAGCATTCCTTGCTGCTTTCCTGTAAAACAGTTAACCTCCTGGCAATGCTGTGTATGAACACCAGTATCTACTGACACTGCTCACTATATTCTGTGCTATCTCAGAGACTTTTATTAGATATAGCGTATGTCTTGCTAGCGTAGAAGCTTTAATTCAATGACTTGTCATTTTGCACTGTAATACCTTTACCACAATAAGATCACCAAGCGAGTGGGTGAAAACCATGCTTCCGAGCAACACAAGAACAGACGATGAACAGTCACAACAGTGGATGTTTAGACTCAAGAACTTGCCGTCCAGTCGGTGTAGTATTCCTGACACGGTTTTGGTTTTCATTTGGTTCATTTTTGCTAGCAGCTGTAAGGTTTTAACTCAGAAGTTGCATGCTGTGGCATTGTTGGAAGTTGTTCCCACACCACTGTCTCATGTTTGCTAGCATCTTTAGCCTCAGGCAGTGGGGCAGGAAGCAGAACACTTCGCCACATTGATACAGTGAACAGTGACAGTTTAGGAGCATGGTTATGAGAGCATGCTAAATCAGAACAGCTTAGTATTAGCATTTTGTGAGCAGGGGACTGACCAGGGAAAGATGCTAAGTATATCTGTGTATATATGAGGACTCAAACAGAGATTATTCTGAGAGATTATGAGGACATAATATTACACAAAACAGAAGACTGGTCTTCCTGGAGCTATATTTTGGAGTTTGTTTTAAAACTGCTAACTCTTGGAAATATTATGAAGCTTTTATCAAGTATTAGAGAGTTATCAAGGGTTTTTTGGAAAGATGGTGACAAAGACATCTTTTTTTTTTTACATGCGGAGATACGCGAGGGAGATTATTTACATAACATTCTATCTATTTTTGTTTAATCATCTGCCTCTGGGTGCATCTTTAACATACGTTGTAAGGGGATAAGCTGTTTGAAATATCCAGTGAAATATCCATGTACAGTGTATATATTCTTTTGGACATATTATGCTATTGGTATGAAGTTGTATTTTGACCCTTGCACCGTATACATACCAAACATTTCAACCCACCATTTTAGATCTTATTCAGTGAACGTAGCAGTTTGATGACTGGCGGAAAGGTTGTATAGTTTCTTGTGTCATAGTTGTAAATACATTTGAAGAGGTGTATGCTAACGTAATGCTAAATAGCGTAGCTGAGCCTAGCTTAAAATGTACATTGACAAAATCCAGCCTTTGTATGTTGCAGTGGCATGAGTGAAGCTAGCGGTTACTGTTGTTTTTACCTCCTGAACAGCCTAAACGCATCACATAAATGTTTAGATAGCAAATGTGACTGTAGTTACTGTTACTTTGGTACTCTAAAGGACATCAAAGCTATTCAGTCCCTTCACATGTTCGTAAGTTTTTGCGCTATACGTAGTGCACTTGTCACCGGTGAGTTAATTTTTTTGTTTGTCACATACTGTAGCCAATGAAAGTGCAAATTTCAAATACACTTATTTTTGTTGCGATATCTTGGACCACAGATAAGCTTGACCAAATGCACAGGAGTAAATAATGTAAAAGGTGCTTTGGGGAGACATAGCAAGAAATATAGGCCTATATAGATATCTCCATATCTTCTGAAATTTTCATTTTCATTCCCATATTACATTTAATCAAGGCTGGGTTGATTTGTAAGTACAACCTTCTGGACCAATCAGAGGGCAGAGTGATATAAAGCCAGACGTGCACTATATTTTCATAATCAGCATTTATTTTCTTCTTATTTTGATGTTTCTCATTCGACATGGGTCTCCATCCTTCAAAGCATCTGTATTCGCTTTACAGCGAAAGTCGGATTTGAGTTTTGTCTATAGTCCCATTGACCCTTACTAAAACTATGACTGTGTCTCAATGAGATTAATTTATTTTTATATTTATTTATTAAAACTGATTAAACTGCCACTTGTGTCGTCCTATTTTCTTTTTTTTTTTTTTAAGAATTAGTGCACAAGACCACAATGATCTTCATGTATGGCTGTTTATTGTATGATGCGGTTTTCTCAGCTTAAAGTCATTTGAATATTTATGAGTTTCTGCAAGGCCACTTACATCACTAAACATTTCCATAACATACAGTTGAAGTCAAAAGTTGCAGAATCTGCAAAATGTTAATTAATTTATCCAAAATAAGAGTGATCATACAGATGTTTACATATAGTCCACCAGAGGAAATAATAGTCGAATTTATAAAAATGACGCCGTTCAAAAGTTTACATACACTTGATTTTTAATACTGTGTTGTTACCTGAATGATCCACAACTGTTTTATTTATTCATTGTATTTTATTTTATTTCCTTTGCTTGTCCTGAACAGTTAAACTGTAAAAAATCCTTCAGGTTCCACAAATTCTTTGGTTTTTCACCACTTTTGTGTATTTGAACACTTTCCAACAATGACCGTATGATTTTGAGATCCATCTTTTCACACTGAGGACAACTGAGAGACACGTATGCAACTATTACAGAAGGTTCAAATGCACAATAATGCTTCAGAAGCAAACAAAATGTATTAAGAGCTTTTGAACAGAATTAATATTTTTCTTATTTTTCCTAAATATAATTTTTTTTTCATTTAGTACTGCCCTTCAAAAGCTACAGAAGATACTTACCTGTTTCCCAGAAGACAAAATAAGTTAAATTTACCCTGGTCTTCAAATTCCAAAAGTTTTCACTCCCCCAGCTCTTAATGCATTGTGTTTTCTTCTGAAGCATCAGTGAGTGTTTGAACCTTCTGTAATAGTTGTATAGTCCCTCAGTTATCCTCAGTGTGAAAAGATGGATCTCAAAATCATAGTCATTGTTGGAAAAGGTTCAAATATACAAAAATGCTGAAAAACCAAAGAATCTGCAAACAGCAGGCAGTTTAACTGTTCAGCACAAACAAGAAATTCATGAACAACTATCACTTAACAAAGAAAACAGCTGTGGATCATTCAGGTAACAACACAGTATTAAGAATCAAATGTATGTAAACTTTTGAACTATAAATTCAACTATTATTTTCTCGTGTGGACTAAATGGAAACGTCTTTAATGTGAAATATCTTATTGAGGTCAGTACTAAATAAAAAATAACGTGCATTTTGTATGATCCCTGTTATTTTGGTAAAATAATTAGCATTTTGCAGATTCTGCAAGGTGTATGTAAACTTTTGACTTCAACTGTATTCAGTGAAGCACGCGTGGGGTGGTTATTTACACCAGCAAAATCAGCTGTGATAATACAATCACTTTGATGAAATGTACAAATACAACTGAAGATAAAAAGTTAAAATCGTCACAATATATTAACAAAAAAATAAAATCAGATATACACACAACAGCAAGAACTAATTTAACTAAGCTATTCCAGAGTGACTGTGGTGAACTTCTGTTTAAAAATCATTAATACATTCTCAATGTTTACCCACTATCAAACACTTGGGCTTAAACGCCCTGTAAACTTTAGAAGCTATCTTTGGTACACTGTGCCATATGGTATATTAGCAAGCTAAATATGACTTTACAGCCAAGCACCTCCCATCTTCCGATTGTCTCTATGGAAATAGTCTTTGGTCACTCTTCCATTTAGGCCTTCAAAGGAAGTTTATCGTCCACACGAGAGCACGTGATCCTCTGTGAGACAGAAAATCATATTTAATTTAATTTCCAGTTATATAAACAGTTCATAACGTACATTAAATTTAAAACAACTGATTGGTTAATCGCATGAGGACTTTAGTCTTTGATAAGCCACATAATAAAGTGATAAAAGCAGATTACATTCTGTCAGCATTATTATCAATGTTGGAATATATGGCTGCTCTTGTGAACTATATGTGACCCTGGAACCCAAAACCAGTCTTAAGTAGCACAGGTATATTTGTAGCAAAAGCCAAAAATCATTAGGATATGAAGTAAAGATCATGTTCCGTTAAGATATTTTGTCAATTTCCTACCATAAATATAACAAAACTTAATTTTTGATTAGTAATATGCATTGCTAAGAACTTCATTTTGGACAACTTTAAAGGTCATTTTCTCAATATTTAGATTTGTTTGCACCCTCAGATTCCAGATGTTCAAATAGTTGTATCTCAGCCGATTATTATAATATCCTAACAAACCTACATCAATGGAAAGCTTATTTATTCAGCTTTTAGACAATGTATACATTTCAATTTTAGAAAATTGACCCTTATGACTGGTTTTGTGGTCCAGGGTCACATATGCTAACAGCTAAACTAACATAATGTTTACTGCTACACATTTTTCGCACCTTTGTATATAGATAAAGACTTTAATACAGCTTGTTAAACAAAACACAACCAAGATGAAATGCTAACAGTTAGCATTAGTAGCTAAAGTTACCTGTTTCTTGAGTGCTTGCATGGAGTGATACTCGATTTGCTCTCTCTTAATTCGGACCCAGTCCGGTTCATCAGGGATCATTAAGGCCAAAATCATCTTCACCATGATCAGGACATGCTAGAGGAGCCAACCAGCGTAAGAAACAATTAAGCTACAACATTCATTCACGAAATTAGCATGTTAGCAGCCAGCTAATTCACTCCAGATAAATGGTGTTTGGTGTGTACAATTCTGTCTGTCTTCATATTTATGAGTTGGAAAGTCGTAATTACAACATTAGGTGTGTTTAAAGAACAGCTTAGCATTAGCATTTTGTGAGCATTGGGACTGTGATTTTTTCAAAAAAAACAATCTCACTTTGTGGTGGCGTTCATGTGCGTTCAACACAGTAAACATGACCTGAATGAACTATTAGTCACACTGAGTTAATAACAATGCTACCATTTTTTTACCGTTATTTTGTTTCTAATCCTTATGGTAAGGCAAATCTTTATTGAAGGGATAGTTCACCCAAAATAATTGTAATTGCCTCATGATTATCTCACCCTCAAGCCATCCTAGGTGTATATGACTTTCTTCTTTCAGACGAATACACTTTTTATGATGGATGGATGCACTTTATTGCACTTCAAAATCTCAATGGCCATTTACTGCCATTATAAAGCTTGGAAGAGCCAGGACATTTTGTAATATTAACTGATTTGTATCTGAAAGAAGAAAGTCATATACAGCTGACGTCAAATGTTTCTGCAAAATGTTAATAATTTTACCAAAATACATATTTTATTTTTTATTTAGCACTCACCTAAATAAGATATTTCACATAAAAGATTGTTTTTTTTAGCATTTTTCTGTATGATTTTGAGATGCATCTTTTCACACTGAGGACTACTGAGGGACTCATATGCAACTATTACAGAAGTTTCAAACACTCACTGATGGTCCAGAAGGAAACACGATGCATTAAGAGCCGAGGGGGTGAAAACTTTTGGAATTTGAAGATCAGGGTACATTTAACTTATTTTTTCTTCTGGGAAACATGTAAGTATCTTCTGTAACTTCTGAAGAGCAGTACTAAATGAAAAAATATGATATTTAGGTAAAATAAAAAAAATGTAGGCATACACATCTTCATTCTGTTCAAAAGTTTTCACCCCCAGCTCTTAATGCTTAATTGTTTTTTCTTCAGGACCATCAGTGAGCGTTTGAACCTTCTGTAATAGTTGAATATGACTCCCTCAGTTGTCCTCAGTGTGAAAAGATGGATCTCAAAATCATACAGTCATTGTTGGAAAGCGTTCAAATACACAAAAATGCTGAAAAACCAAAGAACTTGTGGGACCTGAAGGATTTTTCTGAAGAACAGCAGGCAGTTTAACTGTTCAGCACAAACAAGGGACTCATGAACAACTATCACTAAACAAAAAAATATCTGTGAATCATTCAGGTAATAACACCATATTAAGAATCAAGTGTATGTAAACTTTTGAACGGGGTCTTTTTTATAAATTCAACTATTATTTTCTCTTGTGGACTATATATAAAAACATCTTTTATGTGAAATATTTTATTCAGGTCAGTATTAAATAAAAAAAAAACATGCATTTTAATGAAATAATTAACGTTTTTTCAAGGTGTATGTAAACTTTTGACCTCAACTGTACACCTAGGATGACTTGAGGGTGAGTAAATCATGGGGTATCTTTCATTTTTCAGTGAACAATCCCTTTAATCTTGTGGTCACTATTTTAATTTTTGGACAGACTATTGCTTCTGCTTTTTCCAAGGTTGTACTAAACTCTTCTCTAACCTCCACAATGACGGCAATGACGAGAACTTGGCTGCTGCTGAGACTGGCGTCCTCTGTGAGATCCTTCACACGTGGCGACAGAAGCAGCAGCCAACAGTTAGACATGACCGAGATGAAACTCAGCACCTCAAACGCCACCTATAAAAACAGACAAAGACACACATTATAACTCATTAGGCATAAAACATCCACATACGCAGTACAGATTACAATTCTGACCTGCCATACGCCCATGTTGGCCACAGGGGCGGAAAAGGGCTTGTTGAAGAGCTTGCAGAGCTTGTAGGCATCTGTGCGGATCTCTGTGAGGTTGTTGAGGAGTAACAGAGGGGCAGTGAGAGGATAAACGCAAGAGAAAAGACTCAAGTAGCCAAACTGAACCAGCAGCTCGATGTACTCAGCAAACAGGCCCTGAAGAGGAACAAGTTTGAGAATTTGAGGAAAATATGATTCTTGTATTTATTATATTTAAGCTTATTTGATCACTACTCACTGGGAAAGTCGGCAGACTGCCCTGAGCCTGGAGATGATCCACCTCTGGATCGTCTTCTTTCAGGTTCCTGTCTGCAGATGTGAGGAAATGGTCCACCAGGAAAGGAACCACTACCTCAGTGAACTGATTCACCAATTGGGTCACGATCAGAAGAGAGGAAAGTCTCTGTGGAGAAGATCACGGATATTGTGTAAAGATGGAAATCTTAGGATTATGTGTGAGAATGGTTTCTGGGGAAATTCCCACCTTGCGTAGAAGAGGCAAGTCCTCCTTGAAGAAGGCGATGTGGAACAGCACAGCAAAGTTATTGAAAAAGGTGAACTGAATGAGAGGGAAAGGCAGATAAGGCACATGGGACATTTTTATTTAGTATTACACAGTCCTGCACAACACTCTGCTCTAGACATACAGCTATTAGCATTTAAAATACACTTGAGATGTCTGAGGTAAACTACTGTGAAACACACATTAACACATTAATTAATTTAGAAAAGGTGGTGGGGGGAAAAAACATAATATGAATATGTAGAAAATTATAAAACTCACCACAAGGACTTTGGTGGTATGATGATAGTCAAAAGATGATTCCTCCCTATGATTTTCTAAAAGACAAGAGAGTTAGTTATATTTAATATAATATAACATTATCTATCTATCTGTCTATCTGTCTGTCTGTCTATATATCTATATCCAATCTATATATTTCTATCTATCTATCTATCTATCTATCTATCTATCTATCTATCTATCTATCTATCTATCTATCTATCTATCTATCTATCTATCTATCTATCTATATATCTGTCTATCTATCTATATCTAATCTATATATCTATATCTAATATATCTGTCTCTCTCTGTCTGTCTATCTATATGTAATCTATATATCTATCTCTGTCTGTCTATCTATCTATCTATCTATCTATCTATCTATCTATCTATCTATCTATATCTAATCTATCTATCTATCTAATCTATCTATCTATCTATCTATCTATCTATCTATCTATCTATCTATCTATCTATCTATCTATCTGTTTGCCTATCTGTATGTCCATCTGTCTATCTATATCTAATCTTATTATCAATTCAATTCAATTCAAAATGGCATGACTGTAAAAAATACAATATTGCCAAAGCTTTGAGTATATGTGAAGGAACATAATAATAACAATGTAAAGATCTAAATAATTTCAATAATTAAACATTTTAATTAAAATTGTTTAAACATTTTTAAACAATTTAACCTTAAATAAACAGTGTAACAAAATAGATCATGTATATATCTCTATCTATCTATCTATCTATCTATCTATCTATCTATCTATCTATCTATCTATCTATCTATCTATCTATCTATCTATCTATCAAAGAAGAAATAGTTAATCTGAACATCTCAATGCAATGTGCATTTTAACTACAGTAGTCAACATTTGAAGTGGATCAAAAAAGTTCATCAAAGCTGTTGTTTTGGTTTCAGGACAACTGTGATGAAAGGTTTTGACCCACTTCAAATGTTTACTATATTTTTACAAAAATCATATTTTATTATTTAGATATTCTATCATTTATATGTTTTATTATTTTATTAAAAAAAAAATTAAAAAAAAATATATATATATATATATATATATATATATATATATATATATATATATATATATATATATATATATATATATATATATATATATATATATATATATAT
>NC_133385.1:16304019-16371519 GCF_049309525.1 Garra rufa
GGATAAAGCTGTTCGGTTGGTTCTTGTCACAAGACCTGTGGTGATATGTTTTTATCTCTATGCGGCGCGGACGGGCCTGGAAAAAAACGAGCGCATCGCGTCCATAAAGAGCGCGTCGACATTTGAAATTTGAACTTGAGCGCGCAAAAGACGTGACATATGAACGGCCTCTTTGACATTTAAATTACACATAATCACTATAAACCACTTATAATAATAATTATAAGAAGAAACAACAGTAGCCTAATAATTGGCTAAACCTTTCAAATATTTATATATATTCATACTTATAGGCTATATTTCATTTTACTCAACTGAACTATTCTAAGTCACTGAATATTTAACAAATGAAAAAGAGGACTTAAAATAAATTATTAATTCAATTAGGCCTATATTTGATCACAAACAATGATTTATTCCTCAATAAAACATCACTAATTATTATAGTCTATATTTTATAATTATACCTACTATAGACTATTATTGACTTTAAATTTACTGTAGTAATTAATACAGAGACACTTATTTGGGCAAACAGCACTAGTGACTTGTTTAGGACTTGAAGCTTAAAGTTGAGGACTTGCAACTCGACTTGGACTTGCTCGTCTTGACTTGGGACTTGACTTGGGACTTATCTGGCTTGACTCGGGACTTGACTTGAGACTTGAATGCAAAGACTCGAGACTTACTTGTGACTTGCAAAACAATGACTTGGTCCCACCTCTGTATATATATATATATATATTTATATTGTTTCGTTTCTTGTGTCAAATTAAGTTTTACGCAACGCTGGTTGTATTTGACCCTATGAATGACCCGTAGCGCAAATCGATCAGCCGTTTTAGTTCAAACAAGACGTACGAATTTCTTTCGGTTAAATACAAATTACAGCGCGAATTAAACAGTAAGGAACACCAAAAGGTATGTTGAAAGATGCAGTACACCTTCAACCGAGTAAAAGTCGTCAAATAAAACATCTTGTAAACAATGTCGCTTAACAATGTATTTTCCTCAGAAAATGTATGCAGTGTTTACACAGTTGGTGAGTTAGCTATAAAAAGCATTAGAGGCAGCTTATTTACTGTTAAGTATATGTATGTTTATGTTTGAATAAATGTGTATTTTATGAAAAATACCTTATCTTAATTGTGTTGTATACATACTTTTTTTTTTAGTGTGATTTATTATATCTGAAAATAAACAGAACTGAATATAATAGGTTTGTGGTTAATTGTTAAAGGAGTTGTTCACTTTCAGAACAAAAATTTACAGATAATGTACTCACCCCCTTGTCATCCAAGATGTTCATGTCTTTCTTTCTTCAGTCATAAAGAAATGATGTTTTTTGAGGAAAACGTTTCAGGATTTCTCTTCATATAATGGACTTCTATGGTGCCCCCGAGTTATGAACCTCCAAAATGCAGCTTCAAAAGGCTCTAAACGATCACAGCCGAGGAAAGAAGGGTCTTATCTAGCAAAACGATGTTATTTTCTTAAAAAAAAAAAAAAATTACAATTGATATACTTTTTAACCTCAAATGCTCGTCTTGTCTAGCTCTGTGTGTACTCTGTGTAGAGATTAAAAAGTATATAAATTGTAAATGTTTTTAGAAAATGACCGATCGTTTCGCTAGATAAGACCCACCTTTCCTCGGCTGTGATCGTTTAGAGCAATTTGAAGCTGCATTTCAACTGCATTTTGGACGTTCAAACTCATTGAAGTCCACTATATGGAGAGAAATCCTGAAATGTTTTCCTCAAAAAACACAATTTCTTTACAACTGAAGAAAGAAAGACATGAACATCTTGGATGACAAGGGGGTGAGTACATTATCTGTACATTTTTGTTCTGAAAGTGAACTACTCCTTTAATCTCTAATATTATATAGGCTACCAAATAAGAGGGTCCCCTGGGTTTTCAGGACATCAATCGGCCATATTGGTGGCACTGAACATAAACAATGCCACTGAACTTAATATTGCTGCTAAAAAGTAGCACTATAGACTGTCAAATGTTTTAACAAGTTTTAACAAATCAAGGAAAAGAGTGCAAAAAACTGGCTGGGGAACAAAAGGCGTTTGTGGTTGGCCAAACTGAACTGAGTTTCAAGGGAAAATCTTTTGTGTTTGTTCTTGTCTTTACCACCTATTAACTTCGAAGTCGCTTTCGAAGTACTGCTTCGTGACTCTGCTTCGTATCAAACTACCAAAGTCACGGGATTTCAGTAAACAAGGCTTCATTACGTCATAAGTTTTGAAATGTTTAGAAATTTTAATGGTTTACCATTGGGGGCGATCTCTGTGAATCGTAAATCATGCGAGTTTAGAAAAGCGTCTATGTTTTTTTTTTTTTTTTTTTAATAACCTGATCTCGGATCAGTTTTATCAATTTGTAGACATTTTTGTAGACAAAGTATTCTCGTAGCCACATAAAATTACGGTTGAACCACTGAAGTCACATGGGCTATTTTATCCATGTCCTTACTACCTTTCCGGGCCTTGAACGTGTCAGTTGCATTGCTGTCTATGCAGGGTCAGGGTCAGAAAGCTCTCAGATTTCATCAAAAATATCCTAATTTGTGTTTTTCAAGATGAACAAAGGTCTTTCAGGTTTGGAACGACATGAAGATGAGTAATTAATGACAGAATTTTCATTTTTGGGTGAAACCACCCTAAACTACTGGTATCGGCAGATATCATTCTGAATAATCAGTATGGGCTAAGAAATTTAGTATCGGTCTATGTTTAGGCCTAAACAGATTCAAGACCCCTAAGGTGTACAAAATTCATTGTAGCTTCACAGTGTGGCATGTGAGACGCTATGAAATTAATTATACAACACTTTTATGAGTTCTAGTCAAATTACTTCATAAAGTTTTATTAGTGCCTCACTGCCTCCATGACAGCTATTAAAATGAATTAAATGGTCCCAAACAAAAGATAATTGTATAATTTAAAGCCTGTTGAGGAGGCATGTTTAGTCATGTGACATGAATGTGTGTGTGTTTGTACCTAGTGGCTGGCCCCACAGACTCTTGTGAGAGTACCACTGCTTCCCTAGAACCGACAGCAGCTTATGGTCATGAAGAGGAGTGATGTTACGGATCACGCCTGCTTTCTCCAGCTTCTGTACTGCAGCACAGAGAAAGTGATAGATAGATAGATAGATAGATAGATAGATAGATAGATAGATAGATAGATAGATAGATAGATAGATAGATAGATAGAAGAGATTTCCATATTAGGTATTAACTATGGGAATACCATTGGGAGTCTAGGCCATGCAATGACTAAGCAGATCAGAGAGAGAGGAGAGCAGAGCCTACTGGCAACTCATGGAACTGCATGTTATAAATAGTGTACTAGCATATTGTTTACTGTGTAGAATGCACTGTATAATGTCTGCTATTTTATAAAAGTATAGTTTGCGAAACCGTACACAATTTACAACGTTCGATAACATTTCTAATGCATTAAGAAAACGTGCATACTGTACACGGTATACTGCAAGCTGAAAAATAGTATGAGTAGTATGATAGTATGCTCATTTGAATGTAGCCGGTTGAAAATAAATGTAATTATCTTTACATTTTAATCATATTAATTTTAAAAAAATGTCTTTATATTTTGTCAGTCCTGTCAAATAAGTCCAGAAGGTGTTAAAATACATACTGCAAGTGCAACATACTGATACTCACAGATGCTCTCTCTGGATTTCAGCTTCCCTTTGGGTGCCTGGACTCCTGGGATACGCTGGTCCTCCCTGGCTCTCATGGAATCCAATTCATGTTTGACGATGAACTGCCTCTCAGCCAGCGTCAGGAACTGCTGCATGTTGTCTGCAGAAACAGTCAAATTAATGAATGTTATATGCTAATTAAGAAGCAGGTAATATCAATCAGCTAGCATGATCTTAAATCTGTTATTTCATTTATTGTATACTATTCACCAATGTTGCAAAAGTTGTCACGGTCCTCAAAAGAGAAGGCCGTCATGTTTTCATCCTGGTATGTTTTGCAGAGGCCCAGGTCCTCAGTCACCCTAAGAAGGGTACAGCGAGGGGCCGCCACAACTATCATGTCTCCTTTCATGTCTTCACCAGGATGAACTAATAGTTGCGCCCCTAAAACACAGCAGGGAAGAAGGATGCAGAGTTTTAAATAATATTACTAATATTTATTATAATATGATTACTGTTCTTACCACCAGCTTTCACAGGTGCAGATATGACGGACATTATCCACTGTTTGGTGATGGGCTGGACGTTCTCAGCCAGCTGGATCAGAACCAAAGGCTCTATGCGGCTGGAGATACAGCAGGGGCAACTGACCCGAGACCATGAGCTGGGTCCTGTCACCTTGGCCGGGGTGGAAAGTCCCTCCTGAGGTTCCTTCTGGGACGTCATGGTGTCCCTGTGGAACTGTAATGCAAGAAAGAGTATGTATCTGTTTTTATATTTGTTTTAGAAACATCACAGTATATTTCTAATTTGACTGTATATTTCATAACACTCAAAAATACTTTTTTGTTGTTAATATTCGTCACTTTCCAAAAGTCAGGCTTTTTTATTTTAATTATTGTTTGCTTATTTATTATTAAATAGCCTAATAATTAATATAAAATAACATTATTATTATATGTTATTATTATACTATATAATATTATTGTTATAAAATGATAACTAATACATTTTTGTTGTTAGTATTCGTCACTTTCCAAAAGTCAGGTAAATAATAGGGCTCGAAACTTTATTTATTTGAATTTTTTATTTTAATTAGTTTACTTTTTTTTATTAAATATCTTAATAATTAATATAAAATATTAATTATTATTATTTATTATTATGATTATAATTATTTCATATAATATTATAATTGTAATTATTATTATAAAATGATAAAACAAATACATTTTTGTTGTTAATATTTGTCACTTTTCAAAAGTCAGGTAAATAATAGCGCTTGAAACTTTATTTTTTATTTGAGTGATTGTTTACTTATTTCTTAGTTATTAATTATCTTAATAATTAATATAAAATAATAATAATATTAATAATAATAAAAATAATAATAATAATTATGATGATATATTTATTATTATAAAATTCTATAACAAATACATTTTTGTTGTTAATATTCGTTACTTTCCAAAAGTCAGGTAAATAATAGGGCTTGAAACTTGATTTTTTGAAATTATTGAATTATTGTTTACTTATTTATAATTAATATCTTAATAATCTTAATAATTAATATAAAATAATAATAATAATATTTCTTATTATTATTATTATTATTATATTATATAATATTATAATAATTATTATTATTATTAAATGATATAACAAATACATTTTATTGTTAATATTTGTCACTTTCCAAAAGTCTAAAACTGTAGTTATTTTATTTATTATTTACTTATTTATTTATTTACATTTTATTATATTGAAAAAAATCATGCTTATTATGTTTAAAATTTGTAAAATTAAACAAGTAAAAGTCAGTTAAACAATTAAAAGTCAAAAATATTTTACTAAAAACTATTCAAGAAAAAAACGTATTTATTATTTTTTAAATTCTATTTTTTAACAGTAAAGTGAATATTCATACAATAATGTGGAAAATTATTTTAAATTATTTTAATTGTTAGGCAGTTGAAATGGTCAAACCCTCTGAGGCAAAAATCACCAACCTTTGCTTTAACTACTTTTCATGCTAGGCTACTTTTATGTTAAAATAAAAACAAACATGTTTAAAAAATATATGTTCAAGAAAATGTATCTACTACTGTATTTATCAATACAGAAGTTGTCACAAAAAAAAAAAAAAAAAGAGAGATTTGTGTCTATAATGCTTTAAAAACATATTGAGCAAATTGTGGAAATTGCATATAAAGAGTGAAGAATTAAACCCACGAGATTAAATTCAAAACTGTATAAAATAGGCAAATAAAGAGGCGAATGAAAACAAAATACATATCAACAGTTCATTCAAATCACCGCCAGTAAATGCAAACACGTTGAAAGACAATGGACAAGCTTATACCAAACAAAACATCATGTGCTAAACTACAGAATTCCAGCTAATGCAGAGCTTCAGGCACTTGAGAGAAAAATAGCATGCACAAAGTGCTGTTAAATAACGTCACGTCCTCCATTTACAGCCTTTGTTTACAGTGCCCAAATGACAAAAGTTGTACTTTAAACTCAAATGAGAATGAAACTAAAACATAAACAGGAAGTGAGCGAGTTACAGAACGAGAGAGAAATACTGTAGATGTAGGAAACGGTTCTGCAGGTTACCTGTCAAAACCAGGGACCTTCTTCTGTCGGAGCACTTGAGTTTTGTTAATGTTCACACCCCCTCCAATGTGCTGTTTAAAACAAATCTGAGTGTGAAAACTCACAGTCAGACTGTACGACGTACTTCTAGAATGGGTTGTTCAAAGCACTCACCCTGTTCAGAGCCAATCCATTCGCTGGTTTACTAGGAGCGATGAGGAATGCCGTTGAACGTCTCTCTTCCCAGCCTTTAGGGTGTGGAAGGACATTTTCATTTTTTTTTCTAATGGTAGATGCTCTTCTGCAGTCTGAGCACATCTGGGTCCTATTGCCTGCCATGTTTTTTTTTTTTTTGAAATAGCATATAGTCTGTAGACTTAAAATATATGCCATATGTGAACTATATGAACTATAACCATACAACATATGGCATATATGTGAACCTGGACCACAAAACCAGTCTTAAGTAACACAGGTATTTTTGTAGCAATAGTCAAAAATATATTGTATGGGTCAATCATTAGGATATTGAGTAAAGATCATGTTCCATGAAGATATTTTGTAAATTTCCTACCGTAAATATATCAAAACTTAAATTTATTTGAACAACTTTTAAAGGTGATTTTCTCAATATTTAGATTTTTTTTGCACCTTCAGATTTCAGATTTTTAAATAGTTGTATCTCAGGCCAAATATTGTCCAATCCTAACAAACCATACATCAATGGAACACTTATTTTTTCAGCTTTTATAAATATATGGATGTATAAATCTCAGTTTAAAAAAAAAGACCATATGACTGTTTTTTTTTTGGTCCAGGGTCACATGAGTGAGCATGTGCAATGGACTAAAAGTAGTAAATTAGTGCTAATTGTTCTAGTTAAGTGCAGTTTGCACTCTGCTAATTTAGCTTTAATTTTTCAGTCTTTTTTAACAAAAATTCCTAAATTAATGCATTTAATATAATTTAAATGTTTTTTATAATGAGTAAACATTTATAATGTAATCAAAAAATGTGTTACAGCAAAAACAATTTTGAAATAATTATACTAAACTGTTTTCTATTTAAATATATTTTAAACTGTAATTTATTTCTGTGATCAAAGCTAAATTTTCAGGATCATCACTCCAGTCTTTAGTGTCACATGATCCTTCAGAAATCATTCTAATATGCTGATTTGCTGTTCAAAAAACATTTATTATTATAATTATTATCAATATGTAAAACAGTTGAGTACTTTTTCCAGGATTGTTTGATGAATAGAAAGATCCAAAGATCAACATTTAGCTGAATTTGTAATATTATACACTATACCATGCAAAAGCTAGTCAGTATTTTAATTTTTTTTTTTTTTTTTTTTTTTTTTTTGGAAAAAAGTCAGAGAAATAGAAAATAGTTTTATTAAGCAAGGATGCTTTAAATTAAAAAATTATCAATTCTTTAAAAGTGATGATCAAGACATTTATAATGTTGTAATGTTTTTTTGAGCAGCAAATCAGAATATTAGAATTATTTATATGAAGTAATTGTGTTACTGGAGTAATGATGCTAAAAATTTAGCTTTGAAATCACAGGAATAAATTACATTTTAATATATATTCAATTAGGAAACCGTTATTTTAAATAGTAAAAATAATTCAAAATTTTACTGTTTTTGCTGTACTTTATTGTAGTTTTTATTTCCAGCATATTCACTGTATATATTTATTTACAATAATATAACATTTGCATTTTTATTCTACAAATAATTATACTTGATATCCTGTAAATGTGCTCACTCACTTCCAAGTTAACTTGTACCAGGCAGTTTCCATTATTATTACTTTACTACTGAAACCACTGGGTGGAGACATAAAGGTGGATGAACCGGATTGTTGGATTTGTAAATACATGCATGCAAATATCCAGAAGAGCTTGTGTTCCTCTAAAGAGACAGTTGGCAAGCCTTTATGTACATATAGTGTAAGTGTTTATACACACTGCTTATATAAATAATATTTATAGTTTGAAAGTTTGGGGTGAAGAAATTAATGCTTTTAGTTGAGCAAGGGCAAAAGTAAACAATAAAAAAGTAAAAACATTTAGAGTTTTACAAAAAAAAAAAATCCAAAAATGTTGTTCTTGTGAACTTTCTGTTCATTAAAAATATATTTTTTACAAATATTACATCTTGAGCAGCAAATCAGCATATTAGAATGATTTGATGACACTTAAGTATGACAGCGGTTTAGTGCCACATTAAAAAAGAAAAAAAATGTATAGAAAACAGTGTAATTTAATGAAACAAATGTCTCATTGTAATAAAAAAGCTTTATTCTTTATTCTCTTAATTTCAACTTTTCTTGAAACATTCCAGCTTTATTCTTGAAACATTTCAGCTTTGTTCTCATCATTTCAACTTTTCTCTAAACATTTCGACTTCATTCTCGAAACTTTTAGACTTTATTCTCATAATTTCGACTTTATTCTCAAAATATTTCGACTATATTCTAAATTTTTTGGATTTATTCTCATCAAATCGACTTTTCTCTAAACATTTCGACTTTTCTCGTAATTTCAACTTTATTCGACTTTATTCTCGAAACTTTTAAACTTTATTCTTGTAATTTTGACTTTATTCTCAAAACATTTAGACTTTATTCTCCTAATTTCAACTTTTCTCGCAACATTTCGACTTCATTCTCAAAACTTTTAGACTTTATTCTTGTAATTTTGACTTTATTCTCAAAACATTTATGGCGTTATTCTTGTAATTTCAACTTTTCTCAAAACATTTCTGTTTCATTCTTGAAACATTTCGGCTTTATTCTCAAAACTTTTCATCTTTATTCTCGTCATTTTGATTTTTCTCTAAACTTTATTCTCAAAACATTCCGACTTTATTTTGTAATTTCAACTTTTCTCGCAACATTTCGACTTTATTCTCGAAACTTTTAGACTTCATTCTCACAACCTTCCGACTTTATTCTCGAAACATTACGACTTCATTCTCCAAACATTCTGACTCTATTCTCGAAACATTTCGACTATATTTTTGTAATTTAAACTTTTCTTGCAACATTTCGACTTTATTCTCGCAACATTTTGACTATATTCTCCAAACGTTCTGACTTCATTCTCCAAACATTCTGACTTTATTCTCGAAACATTTCAACTGTATTTTTGTAATTTAAAAATTTCTCGCAACATTCCGACTTTATTCTCCCAAACATTTCAACTATATTTTTGTAATTTAAACTTTTCTCGCAACATTTCGACTTTATTCTCGAAACATTCCGACTTCATTCTCCAAACATTCTAAATTTATTCTAGAAACATTTCAACTATATTTCTGTAATTTATACTTTTCTCGCAACATTTCGACTTCATTCTCAAAACATTTCGACTTTATTCTCCAAACGTTCCGACTTCATTCTCCAAACATTCTGACTTTATTCTCGAAACATTTCAACTATATTTTTGTAATTTAAGATTTTCTCGCAACATTTAGACTTTATTCTCCAAACGTTCCGACTTTATTCTCCAAACATTCTGACTTTATTCTCGAAACATTTCAACTATATTTCTGTAATTTAAACTTTTCTCGCAACATTTCGACTTCATTCTCAAAACATTTCGACTTTATTCTCCAAACGTTCCGACTTCATTCTCCAAACATTCTGACTTTATTCTCGAAACATTTCAACTATATTTTTGTAATTTAAACTTTTCTCGCAACATTCTGACTTTATTCTCCAAACATTTCAACTGTATTTTTGTAATTAAAAAATTTCTCACAACATTCTGACTTTATTCTCCAAACATTTCAACTATATTTTTGTAATTTAAACTTTTCTCACAACATTCTGACTTTATTCTCCAAACATTTCAACTATATTTTTGTAATTTAAACTTTTCTCGCAACATTTCGACTTCATTCTCCAAACGTTCCGACTTTATTCTCCAAACATTCTGACTTTATTCTCGAAACATTTCAACTATATTTTTGTAATTTAAACTTTTCTCGCAACATTTCGACTATATTTTTGCAATTTAAACTTTTCTCGCAACATTTCGACTTTATTCTCAAAACATTTCGACTTTATTCTCAAAACATTCCGACTTTATTCTCGAAACATTCCGACTTCATTCTCCAAACATTCTGACTTTATTCTCGAAACATTTCGACTATATTTTTGTAATTTAAACTTTTCTCGCAACATTTCGACTTTATTCTACAAACGTTCCGACTTTATTCTTGTAATTTTGACTTTATTCTCGAAACATTCCGACTTCATTCTCCAAATATTCTGACTTTATTCTCGAAACATTTAAACTATATTTTTGTAATTTAAGATTTTCTCGCAACATTTAGACTTTATTCTCCAAACGTTCCGACTTTATTCTCCAAACATTCTGACTTTATTCTCGAAACATTTCAACTATATTTCTGTAATTTAAACTTTTCTCGCAACATTTCGACTTCATTCTCAAAACATTTCGACTTTATTCTCCAAACGTTCCGACTTCATTCTCCAAACATTCTGACTTTATTCTCGAAACATTTCAACTATATTTTTGTAATTTAAACTTTTCTCGCAACATTCTGACTTTATTCTCCAAACATTTCAACTGTATTTTTGTAATTTAAAAATTTCTCACAACATTCTGACTTTATTCTCCAAACATTTCAACTATATTTTTGTAATTTAAACTTTTCTCACAACATTCTGACTTTATTCTCCAAACATTTCAACTATATTTTTGTAATTTAAACTTTTCTCGCAACATTTCGACTATATTTTTGCAATTTAAACTTTTCTCGCAACATTTCGACTTTATTCTCAAAACATTCCGACTTCATTCTCAAAACATTCCGACTTTATTCTCGAAACATTCCGACTTCATTCTCCAAACATTCTGACTTTATTCTCGAAACATTTCGACTATATTTTTGTAATTTAAACTTTTCTCGCAACATTTCGACTTTATTCTCCAAACGTTCCGACTTTATTCTTGTAATTTTGACTTTATTCTCGAAACATTCCGACTTCATTCTCCAAACATTCTGACTTTATTCTCGATACATTTCAACTATATTTTTGTAATTTAAAATTTTTTCGCAACATTTCGACGTTATTCTCCAAACATTCCGACTTCATTCTCCATTCTGACTTTATTCTCGAAACATTTCGACTATATTTTTGTAATTTAAACTTTTCTCGCAACATTTCGACTTTATTCTCGAAACATTCCGACTTCATTCTCCAAACATTCTGACTTTATTCTCGAAACATTCCGACTTCATTCTCGAAACATTCTGACTTTATTCTCGAAACATTCCGACTATATTTTTGTAATTTACGTTCCGACTTTATGCTTGTAATTTTGACTTTATTCTCCAAACATTCCGACTTGATTCTCAAAACTTTTAAACTTTTATTCTCGTAATTTTGACTTTTCTTGCAACATTTCCACTTCATTCTCGTAATTTTAACTTTATTTTCAAAATATTACAAATTTAATCTCAGAATTTTTTTTTTTAACGTAGCACTAAATCACCGTCAAACTGACGACTGTAGTAATGATGCTAAAAATTCAGCTACATTTTACATTTAAAAATATATTAAAATAGAAAAGTGTTATTTTAAATTGTAATATTTAATAATATTACTGTTTTTTTAACAAATAAATGCAGCCTTGAAGAGGACCTTCTTCAAAATCTTCAGCTTCAAACATTTGAATGATAGTGTACAGTAAAAGTAAAAACACCACAAGAGTTCCTCAGAAATATACAGTTTATTTACAAATACACTTGCATTTGCATAGAAATTTAAATTCCAAAATAAAAATACAGTAGTAAACAGATTTATTAGAGGCATCTATAGCTGAAAAATTTTATCTGAATTAAAAGCTCTCATTATGATTACAAGTAAACAGATAAATATATTGCTCTGTTGACTTGCCTCAACTGAAAGCGTTCTCCTACGACATGGAATCTGTCCAGGATGCTGTCACAGTTACAAAAGAATCAAAAAATCATTACAATGTCCATTGCATTTTTTTATTAGTTTCATTGTGCCACAGAATCACGGCTTGAAGAAAAGCTTTATTTGAATGTCCTTCCATGTCTTTGGCTGAAACGTCCAACCAATCACGTGATCGAATTGGATCGGAAGGAGCAGGAAGGTAGGTAGGCAATGCCCCTAAGGCACATCAGGATCATTTTTATTTAAATATCATATATATTTATTCATCTGAAACATTAATCATGCTCAAAATGACTGTGTGAAGCAGAGTTACATGTGGTCATAGCTTTCCCAGAACAAAAGCAAGGGTTACAACGAGCAGGAAACAATACAAAAGTGTTGTTTGCACAGGTGAGAGATCAGCCGAGGATGTTGTCGCTCTCCTGCCGCCTGGTCAGATGCAACAGATCGTCACACCAGAGGGAAGGTTGCGCCGGCTAGATCTACATTGATGACGACAGAGGATTTCTACACACCCTCCACCCTACGAACGGCTGACAACCCTCACCGACAGGAGAGGCCCGTGCACCCCGCTTCACGCCCTCACCAAGTGCGTAATCGTCCCCGTGTGTTAGTAAGGAGAACCAAAAGCCAGCTTCAATCCTCAATAACTTAATATCTCACAGGATATGTAACATATTACTCGAGGAGCAGCTGCTTGTGACGTCCTCTGAAATCAAGATATTAGTAAGTTGATTGGCAATAAACACCTCAAAGTGGGTGAGATGAGAGAGAAAAGCAGAATGAAATGGGTGTAATGTAATTAGGAAGAAGAAAAAAAAAACGACGATCCGTAAGCGGTTGCAGCATGAACACTGAGGAGAATTAAAGCGTTTGAGACTTTCCTGAGTTTTCCTTAAAGGCAATGACGTACTTGGCCACCGAAAGGACCTCCTTCTGCTAGCCTTCAGCTTCTTAACACTACGACTAAAAATTCGTTTCCACTCGCACCTTCACGCACCGTCCCACACTTACCGGTCCCTGTCTATACATCTCTTTACTTTACACATGGATGGGCAAAAAATAAAAACTGAGTTTGAGATTCTTGTGCCTCTAATAAAAGACATTTACAGATTTAATCCAACGTTTGATTCATCAGTACATTCATACATAGTATATAAATATTTATATAGCTTGACATTCTGTGATTCTGTTTGTTTCAGGCACTCCCCCTTCTCTAAATAATTTACGACGACGGCGATAATGACGATGATAATGATGATGATGAGAACCTAAGACTATGATAGCTGGTAGCAGCAGCAGGGTAAGACACTGTAGCTAACACAGTGACAATAGGAGAGGCTTATGGGAGTTTGTTGGGTGGATTTTGATTTGGTCATTGTGGCAAAAAAAGGGGTCTTCTAAAATGTCTGCTTGGGGATGACTGTTTTGAACGGGTAGTCCCAGAATGTGGTGGTGATCCCAAAACCTGGAAAAATACAAAGTGAACAGAAAGTTTTAATAAGGAGATGAAACAAAAACAGGGCTAACAGCAGGTTAAATAAAAATAATAATATATATATATATATATATATATATATATATATATATAAAACAATGTAAATTAATATTAAACATTTAACCCATTATACAATTTTTTTTTTCATTTATATGCCATAGGCCTGAAGACTTAACATAATAGTGAATACAATTTCATTAAAATTTAAAATTATATTAATACATCATACATATATACATATACACAATTTATAATATATTTTCAATTATTTTTCAATTAATAATATACTATATTTAACATTAACAATATAATAATGAATACATTTTTATTATAAATTAGTACTAAATGAGCATAATCTATTTTTATATTATATAATTTTATTATATAAATTGTATCAATTTTTATATATATATATATATATATATATATATATATATATATATATATATATATATATATATATATACACACATATACACACACACACACACACACACACACACACACACACACACACACATATATATGCACACACAAAATGTGTAACATTTTCTAACCTATTGTAAATACATATTTAATATTAACCATACAATAATTTATTATTAACTAAATTAGAATTAATTTGGCATAATTTATTCATTTAATTTCTACATCATATATACAAAATTTATTAAAAAAATTTTTTAAAAATGTTTTTCAATTAATAATTAATATATACATTTGATTACTTGATTTTAATATTGTAGTATAATTTATATATATATATATATATATATATATATATATATATATATAAATAAAACAATATACATTAATTTTTATTATTAAATTAATTATTAATTTGTATTATTAAATAAATGAGCATATTCTAGTTTAACTTTATTATATTATTTATAATCATTACAAACATGTTATTACCTAAATTATGTAAATTTTTTATTAGGCTATATTTTATGTTATATTATAATTTTTTATTTTATTATTTTACATATATACATTAAATATATATTATTATTTGAAAGAATTTTGAAAATATATGAATATAATATTAACAATATAATTAATTTTTTGTTGTTAATTAAATTAGTATCAAATGAGCATTATCTAACTGAATTTTTTATATTATATAATAGTTATTATATTAATGAATGTTGTACTGTATAATTTATATATATTATAAATATAATGTAAAGCGATTTTTATTTTAAAAGTGTGTAATTTAATTGTGTAACTAGCATCATCCAATGTGATAAAAAAAAGAATATTATTTATATATATATATATATATAATATTTATATATATATATATATATATTATATATATATAATATAAATATATTTATATATATATTTATTTATTTATTTTATTTATTTATTTATTTTTGTATATAGGTTTACAAATACTCTGTCTTTGGACTATTTAATTTAATTTAATCATTTAATTTATAGTTACCTCTGCAAATTTAGGTACTATAAAATATTAAAGAAACAAAAATATATATAATTTATAAAATAATAAATGTATTTTTTTGTATACAAGGTCAAAGTAAATTATTATTGTTGTTAAAACTGTATACAAATGATTTACAATGAACATTTTTATTTACTTGAACTTGCCACTGATCTTAACCTCTATTTTTCTAGATGCTCTAATGTCTGGCGTCTCATATCTCATGTCCTCACCTGCTCTTTGGTGTTCAAAGTGGTGTTTGACGTGGTACGCTTTCAGCCCATACAAGTAGGAGCCCTTCTGTGGCGAGCCGTAGTGCAGGTAGTAGTGGATCATGTCGTAGACCACGTATCCACACAGACCCCCGACGAACAGGGAGGTTCCCAGACCCTCAGACAACACCTGCCTGAGTATCAGGTAAAAAGCGCCAATGACGATGGCAGCCAGACTCGGAGGAAACACCAGACGAGAGCCGTCAAACGGAGACTGACGAGTAATAAAAGAGAGTTCGGTTGAGGTTCATCAATATCTAATAAATTATGTAAATTCATCTGCTCACTGAATTATTAATGAAGCTCAAATATCAAACAAAATCACACACCTTGTGGTGCTGGCCGTGCAACAGGAAGTGCAGCGTGATGAGGTAATAATTGTGGGCGGGCGGGCGCATGTGAAAGACGAAGCGATGGATGCAGTACTCGACGAACGACCACAGGAACATGCCAAACATGAAGATGAAAGGAAAGCTGTACTTGTGGACCAGAATGGAGTAGTCTGAAAAGTGAAAGTATGAAATGAATAAAAACAAATCACCAATCCATAATGCTTACTTAAAGATATAGTTCACCCAAAAATGAAAATTCTGTCATTAATTACCCTCCTGTCATTCCAAACCTGTAAGACCTTCGTTCATCTTCGCAACACAAATTAAGATATTTTTGATGAAATCCAAGAACTTTCTGACCCTGCGTAGACAGCTACGCAACTGACACGTTCAAGACCCAGAAACTTAATTTAAAACTTATTTAAAACTTTATTCTTCTGCTTTGCATTTCCGCCGGTCTTAGTACACGATATAACTACAGAAGAGTCAAGTTTTAAATAGGACAAATATCGAAACTCGTTGGTCATTTTTGAACGCGATGCTATTGGTCTAATAGGATTCAATGATCTATGCTAAGCTATGCTAAAAGTGATATCGCCAGAACAGGAGAAAGGCTGAATGGATTTCAAAACGGTACAAATCAACTTATTAACTCGGGGGGAGTTGGAGAATGAGCTTATTTCCAAAAAAAGTGGAGTGGTCCTTTAAACTATTAAAAATCAAACTATATCTAAAATAAAATCAAATATAAATATCACACACAGTTTGAAATTGTCTTGGAAAATAACTAACTAAATCTAAATTAATTTCACTAAAACTATGTAGGAAAAATGTAATAAAATTGAAAAAATAAAATATATACACTACCAGTCAAAAGTTTTTGAACAGTAAAATTTTTAATGTTTTTAAAGAAGTCTCTTTTGGTCACCAAATCTGCATTTATTTGATCCAAAGCACAGCAAAAACTCTAATATTTTGGAATATTTTTAATATTAAAATTAACTGTTTTCTATTTGAATATATTTTAAAACGTAATTTATTCCTGTGATCAAAGCTAAATTCTCAGCATCATTACTCCAGTCTTCAGTGTCACACGATCCTTCAGAAATCATCCTAATGCTGATTTGCTGTTCAAGAAACATTTTTTTTATTATTATTAGCAATATTTAAAACAGTTGAGTGCATTTTTTCGGGATTTTTTGATAAATAGAAATATCCAAAGATCAGCATTTAAAAGAAATAAAAAAATTTTGTAACACTATACACTATCCATTCAAAAGCTTGCAGCCTTTTAAATTAAAAAGTATAATTGGAGTCAGAAATTACAGAAATGAATACTTTTATTTAGCAAGGATGCTTTAAATTGATCAAAAGTGATAATAAAGACATTTATAACGTTACAAAAGATTTCTATTTCAGATAGACACTTCTTCTGAACTTTCTTTTCATCAAAGAAACCGGAAAAAAATTCTACTCAGCTGTTTTGAACATAATAATACCATAA
The DNA here is from genome assembly GCF_049309525.1 of Garra rufa. Classification (NCBI taxonomy): domain Eukaryota; kingdom Metazoa; phylum Chordata; class Actinopteri; order Cypriniformes; family Cyprinidae; genus Garra; species Garra rufa. The sequence continues at coordinate 16,321,322 of NC_133385.1, forward strand.
GTAATGTTTTTTGAGCAGCATATTAGAATGTTTTTGAAGGATCATGTGACACTGAAGACTGGAGTAATGATGCTAAAAATTCAGCTTTGAAATCACAGGAATAAATTACATTTTCAAATATATTCAAATAGAAAACAGTTACTTTAAATAGTATAAATATTTTAGCTTTTTGCTGTACTTTGGATCAAACACAGGCTTTGAAATCTCACTTTTGACTGGTAGTGTATATAGAATATAAACTAATATAACAGTTTATGAATAATACTAAATCAACTTTTCAAGTCTTTTCACACACCTGATGTAATAAACAGTCTTGTCCTCTCTTGTGCCAATAACGTGTAGCAGTACCAGCTCAGATAGATCACCATAGGCAGCCATACAATCGGCACCATGTACCTGCAAACACACACAGCGAAGACATCTGTTAATAGATGTCTATTAAACTAATGTTTAATATTTACTAATGTTTAAGTCCTGTTATGTGATTACCATGATCTCTTACCATGAAGTCTTTGTGTTGGCCTCGAAAAAGTCATTCCCGAACAGTCTGATCGGTCTATCCACAGGCTGATGGACCCACGTGTCATATTTCTCTCCAAGATATCCAACCTGCCAGGCCAGTGGCTTCCGCCAGTCTACCAGATCCTGTAAGGCAATGGGAAAAAATATAAATATTATTCTGGTATTGTAATATTATTATTATTATTATTATTATTATTATTATTATGTATCCTCGTAGGTAGCTACGTATGGAGGTGTTCCGAAGATGAACAGCGGTCTTACGGGTTTGGAACGACAGGGTGAGAATGAATGACAGAATTGTAATTTTTGCTTAAACTATTCTTTGAACCTTTTATTGCCGTTCTATAAAATACATAATGTTCATTTTCTCGCCATTATGTAAAGGTAACAGAGTTCAGGAAGTACTTATCAGTGATGTTAATTTGCTGTTGCTGAATCATTTGACTGTTCCTTGTTTATGGTGCAAACTTTGACCAGATGCTTTTCGTGTGTTCTCCACTAGGGGTCACTATAACAGTGTGAAGCAGAGGTGGTGGGCGTGTCTGACATGACATGCTGGAGTTCATATTAACCCAGACCTATAGGGAGCCGCACCTCACCAAGATTCAAGGACAGGAAGCAGACGCCTTGAAGTCAAGGTGGACTGCACCTGAAATAATATACGCCTATATATGCAAGGTTCTGTGTGTAATTTATGAAATTACATTTAGGACGACATTTAAGTGATCATGTGCATATTAACACCTCTCCAATGTTAAAATGTAAAACCACGCTAGGTGTGCAACTAGTCACAAAGTACAAAAGGTCACTGCAATTCAATGACATTATCTAGGGGCCACTGAAAAAAGCTTCATCATAGCTCTGATTTAGCCCGTTTTATTTCTAGTTATTGCTTCTTGACAGAATACCAAGAACAAGTTCGCATAACCACCCACTTGAGTTGTTTTGTGGAACGAGGACTGAACAATGTATTCGGGTTTAATTCTAGTAATTGTCTGTCACATCATCAATAGGTGCGCATGGTAGGACGAGTTAACGGCTTTTGCTTTACAGCAACGGTGGAATGAATGAGAGTGCGGCAATAAACCGGTGTTGAGACCACATTCCTGCTATAATGAACCCAGAAATCTGGTCTGGACTGGTTGCCTATCCTGTTTGGCTTACAAGTTTCATTATGGAGCTAATTACGGCGTTGGCTGTTATGCCTAAGTCTAATGCACGGGTTATGTTTTGGCCTGTAGTGTAACACCTGAGAGTGAAAAATGACAGAATAATTAACACGTGACTCTCACTATGAAAAGACTGGGTGGGTCATATTTTAGCTGTACACTCAAAATAAACAAAGGTAATTTATTATATCATTTTGTAATTTAATATTATTATATAATAAAATGTAGCTTTTAATTTTATATATATATATATAAAATTAAAAGCTACATTTTATTATATAATATATATATATATATATATATATATATATATATATATATATAAAAAATTAAAAGCTACATTTTATTATATAATATATATATATATATATATATATATATATATATATATAAAAGAATAAATTATATTACAATTTTAAAATAATTTAAAAACTGATTTCTAAATACACAGAATTAAATGATTGTGAATACATAAAGTTATTATTTAATATTTAAGAATTTAACAATAATCAAATCAAAAATGCCACCAAAAAAAATGCATTTGAATTGATAATTGCAATAATTGAAATTATGTTTTTCGTAGTTTGTGTTGTCCCTTATCAGTGCAAAAGGATCACAAATTAAAAAGGATTCATGCCAATTTTTTCTAGGGCGTTTCCAAACTTTTGGAGGGCAGTGTATTTAGATTTTTTTCTAATTTCATATTAATTTTTCCTAATTAGTAAACCTTTTTCCAGAATTTACGACTAAATTACTAGTAGTTTCTAAATACACACACAGTAATAACATTACTGTTACATCCAATTATTAATAATTGGATGTTAATCATTTATTGTTGAGAATTTAACTTCATACTAACCACCCATATGTAAATATATGTTTTTATTATATATACTTTTTTCCCCCCTAATTAGTAAAACTTATTTTTTCCAGAATTTACTACAAAATTACTAGCAATATCTAAATACACACAAATATAAAGTAATAACTTAATGTATTATTAATAAATGTAATGTTAAATATTTAACAATAGTTTTAATTTAGCTTTATACTAACCCCCTCATATAAATTTATTTGTGTGTGTATATACACACACTTTTATATATGGGGGCCGTTGAATGCTTGAATCTGATTGGCTGACGAACGTTCTAATGGTGAGCATTATTATCAGGGAAACGCACAGCGAATGTAGTTCTAGGCAACACTTAACCGCATTACATGTCTATATCACTTCGCCACACGATTTCAGTTATTTCAAAGGTCCTTACAGCCTAAAACAGCAAAATAACCAAAACCCACAAGGACACTGGCCAAACTAATAAATACAATAAACAATAGGATAAAAACAGCAGATTATTTTCATGTTTTGCCACAAAATTACGTTTTATTATGTACGGAAAGCACACATTCTATTTCTCCCATTCTCTCTCCCTCACAGACGCACACACATACAGTTTGCACACACGTTAGCATACGTGCTAATGTTGTTAGTGCTGTTCTGACGATTAACAACTTAAAAACTACATGACAGCCCTCACATGCGAGGTAACAACAACTGTCGGTCTGTCTAAACTTTATTATTAACTGCATTAGTTTAACTGCATTAGGTCTAAAATGACGTTTTAGAATTAGCAACAAAGCTGTTGAATGAGCTGCGTAAGAAATGAATCCTACTCACAACAGTGTTTTAAGGACAAAAACGGACGAATGTACTGAAATATCATCTGATCGATGTCTTGAGGTTTGGTGTGGTGTGTGTGTATATAGAAAATCCATAGAAATTACTAGTAAATAAGGAAACACTTCTCCAACTTCACACACACATATGCACGTGTTTATTACTAGAAGTAGTGACGAATGGTACAGCGCGGTTCTGTAAAGGAAGTCAGTGTTCTCCAAATCGTTGACCCTGTCTGTCAAATTAAACCAAACAATCGATGCTTGTGAAAGACCTGCATGCCTCATAGGCCATTCACACTCAAAATGAGTGAGAGAAGTATATACAACTAGCATTTTTCACATAATAATTCATAGTCAGTGAAGCACAAAAGTATTTTAGCTTTATCCAGCTTGTGGCGTCCTTCCACCACAAGAAAGAGGAAGTCTTAAAGAGATAAGTCTTAAATGATAATCACAGAGAAACAGAAAGTCACCTGCTCTGCTAGCATTTCACACTGTCGCTTCGAGCAGAAAGAGGAATGGTTGCTTGCGGTTTCCTGTCATATGAACTGAAGCTTCACTTCCAGATGTCAAGCAAACAAATGCGTGATGCAGCAATCAAATGACTGACCTGAACTTGCATTTACCCAGAACAATCACCAGCATCTGTGGCATGTTGTTGATTACCACAGAAAGCTATTTTAAGAATTTGAATTGTGTAAAACTATGTTTTTATAATGTTATGAGGAAGTAATATACATTTAGACTGGTTTAGCCTCCACCACACATCGATCAGATGTGTTTGCCATGGGGTGTTCACACAGGATGTATAGCATTAGAGTGCAAAATAAGCTAAAAAAGTGTTTTAATCAGGAATATGCCTGCGACACAAGTTTCTATTTCACTTTTGCATACCGTTTCTTCGTCGACTTTGCTGCACTTATTGATGGCTGAGGTTTCTTCTTCTTCTGTGGTGCTTTCTTGAATCTTCTTCCTCTGTCTCAGAGTCTAGAACAGAAGAACAAGAGCAGTTAAAAAAAACCTGACCCTCATGATTATGTTTGATGAGATGAGATGTTGGCATATGTTATACATTTATAGTACTGTATATTTGATTTGTGGCCTGAGATGAGATATGAACCTGTCTGACGACATAGGGTAAAACCGAGTTAAAGCAGGTAGCATCTGACTGGTCATGTGATCTCAACATGGCAGTTTATAATGAAACAATTTATAATAACATTTTCCTATTTTAATATACTTTCAAAATATAGTTTATTTATGTGAAGCAAAGCTGCATTTTCAGCATCATTACTCCAGTCTTGTGTGTCGCATGATCCTTTAGAAATTAATCAATGTTTGAAACTGTTGTGCCTCTAAACATTTATTTTGAACCTACGATACTTCCTTTAGGATTATTTGATTAATAAATCGTTTAAAAGCACAGCATTTTTTTAAAATAGACATCTTTCCTAACAATAAGTCTTTACTATTACTTTTTTTTATCAATAAATTAGCACATCCAACACTGAAGACTGGAGTAATGACTGAAGAAAAATCAGCTTTGATCAGAGAAATAAATTATATTTTAAAGTATATTAAAATAGGAAACCAGTATTTTAAATTGCAATATTTCAAAATATTATTTTTTTTTCTGTATTTTTGATCAAGTAAATGCAGCCATGAAGAGACTTCTTAAAAAAAAAAAAAAACATTAAAAATATTGCTGATCCCACACCTTTAAACAGCAGTGTTTATCACTAATTAAATTGTGTGCTCAGTTTAAAAGTACATTAGTTGTGGTAACAAAATTGACATTCTGAAATATTTCTGGTAAAAGTAAAAAAAAAAAAAAAAAAAAATTGTATATTAAAGTCCTTTTAAGTTGGACCTGCTGTTGTTCAGAAACCAACCAATCAAAAAAAAAAAAAATACTAACAAAAAACAAAACACTAAATACTTTTAATAAAATAACCAATCAGAGATAGTGGACTAGAATCAATGTTGCCAAGTCTGCAGTTTTCTCGCAGAATTGGGCAACTTTAACACTGTTGCCGCAGGTTGTTTTTCATGTCCGTGGGTTAAAGCAACCCCAATAACGTAATATTTAGCCCCAAAAATGCACATTTTAGCATGGGAACCCTGCCAAAAATGTGTATTTTACCCTCTGGAATGTGATTTTTAACATGGACCCCCTTGTAAATGTAAGTTTTGCGTACCAATTGGGTGCGTTTTGTTTTGAAAAGTATACTAAACTTTTTACGCGTACGTGAGGGACAGCGTACAGTATGCGTGAGGCGAATTTTGTTGAAGTATGCTTTGGAATGCTTTTTGTTGAAGTTGGACCTGCTGTTCAGAAACCTAAATCAAAAAATAAATACTAAGAAAAATCAAAACTAACTAAATACTTTCAATAAAATAACCAATTCGAGAATTTTTTTTAACTGAAATTTTTAAACTGTTACTGTGGGTTATTTTTCATGTCCACAGATTGAAGCAAAAAACTTTATATTTCACCAGGAGATCCCTGCCAAAAAAAAGAAAAAAAAACCTGGCAACCCTGACTAGAATGGGTCAATAAAGCCCAAAGTATGTGTGAGCGAGAGGGTATGATACAGCTCAGTGTTGGTTTAAAAGACTTCAAAAATAATTGTTATTGGTCATAACTTACAGAGGAAAAATAGAACAGACACCGAGCATGGATGAAGCTTTCTAGAGCGAATGTGTCGACCACGCACGTTCACGCATATCAAATAAAGTATACTTTGAAAGGCTAAGCGTTCATCTGTACAAAAACAAAGTATACTTTGGCCTTAAGTTGGACCCACTGTTGTTCAAAATAAATAAATACTAACAAAAAACAAAACACTAAATACTTTTAATAAAATAACCAATCAGAGATAGTGGACTAGAATCAGTGTTGCCAAATCTGCAATTTTCCCGCACAATTGGGTTATTTTAACACTGTTACTGCAGGTTGTTTTACATGTCCGCAGGTTAAAGAGACCCCAATAAAGCAGGTGTTGCCAAGTCCGTGGTTTTCCCGCGGAATAGGCTACGTAAACACTGTTGCTGTGGGTTGTTTTTCATATCCGCAGGTTGAAGTGACCCCAATAATGATATATTTAGCCCCTGGAATACGAAATGTACCAGGGGAACCCCGCCAAAAAATGCATATTACCCCACACAACAAATTTTACAGAGGGACCCCCCTTGAAATACGATTGGGCTAGTTTTGAGTGGCAACTGGGTAAGTTTTGGTGCGAAAACCTGGCAACCCTGCTAATAAGGTGATATTTACCCCCCGGAATGCGATTTTTAACGGGGACCCCCTTGAAACGCGATTGGGCTAGTTTTGAGTGTAAATTGGGTGGGTTTTGTTGCAAAAACCTGGCAACCATGCTAATAAGGTGATATTTACCCCCCTGGAATGCGATTTTTAACTGGGACCCCTTGAAACGCGATTGGGCTAGTTTTGAGTGTAAATTGGGTGGGTTTTGTTGCAAAAACCTGGCAACCATGCTAATAAGGTGATATTTACCCCCCTGGAATGGGATTTTTAACGGGGACCCCCTTGAAACGTGATTGGACTAGTTTTGAGTGCCAATTGGGTGGGTTTTGTTGCAAAAACCTGGCAACCATGCTAATAAGGTGATATTTACCCCCCTGGAATGGGATTTTTAACGGGGACCCCCTTGAAACGCGATTGGGCTAGTTTTGTGTGGCAACTGGGTGGGTTTTGGTGCGAAAACCTGGCAACCCTGCTAATAAGGTGATATTTACCCCCCTGGAAATGCGATTTTTAATGGGGACCCCCTTGAAACGCGATTGGGCTAGTTTTGAGTACCAATTGGGTGGGTTTTGTTGCAAAAACCTGGCAACCATGCTAATAAGGTGATATTTACCCCCCTGGAATGCGATTTTTAACGGGGACCCCCTTGAAACGCGACTGGGCTAATTTTGAGTGCCAATTGGGTGGGTTTTGTTGCAAAAACCTGGCAACCATGCTAATAAGGTGATATTTACCCCCCGGAAATGCGATTTTTAATGGGGACCCCCTTGAAACGCGATTGGGCTAGTTTTGAGTGCCAATTGGGTGGGTTTTGTTGCCAAGACCTGGCAACCCTGACTAGAACAAGACATTCAGTAAGATACTGCAATCTCTTGTAAATCAGATATACAGTTCAGAAAATGAAATCAAATACTAACAAATACCAAAAATGTCAGTGCCACTTAAATCTAACAATAAAAATTCCAACGAAAACTCACCCTCATAATCATCATACCAGCACACCAAGTACACAACGCCTTATTCACATGATACACACGTCACTGCACAAATTACATCATACCTCATCCCACAGGAGGGAAGAGCTTCTCATTTCTCCATAGGGTAACACACATACACACACACCCTTCACAGATGGCTAGTTTGGCGGGACAGGTGAAATATTAATCAGGTCTAGCGTCGCACCATACCTTTCTAACGTTAAAGAGGTGATTAACCCTGCCCCCCCTTCACACCTTCGCACAAATGCACACACCTCCATGGCAACTTAACACCACATCATACACTTTGATATAGAACAGTGTCAGAAAAACCTCAAGTTGTAGAGGTTGACGGTTGTACTGTTGCTGTTTGTGTGTTACTGAGGCCCCCTGGGTTATTACGATTAAAACAGCGCAAACTTACTCAGAGGTTACATGGTATTGAATGTTTATGCAGTTGTATCCAGAGCTGCATGCAATCTCAGTACAATATATTTCAACAAAATTCAAAGATGCATTATTCATGAAGATGTAAATATCTAATACATATAAGAAAGTCACTTTTTTGCGATGAAAATTGTTAATGAATGTCAAGAATGAATGTTATAAAATTAATAGTTCACCCAAAAATGAAAATTCTGTCCTTAATTTCTCACCCTCATGTCGTTTCAAACCATAAGACCTTCGTCCATCTTCAGAACACAAATTAAAATCTTTTTGATGAAATCCGAGAGCATTCTGACCCTGCATAGACAGCAATGCAACTGACACGTTATGAAGATTTCTTCTCTTCTGTGTCAGTGGACTATTTTATCGATATCCTTACTACCTTTCTAGGCCTTGAACGTGTCAGTTGTGTTGCAGGGTCAGAAAGCTCTTGGATTTCATCAAAAAATATCTTAATTTGTGTTCTGAAGATGAACGAAGGTCTTACAGGTTTGGAACGACATGAGGGTAAGTAATTAATGACAGACTTTTTGTTTTTGCGTGAACAATCCCTAAAAAGAGTCACCAAAAACTGCGACCTGGAAAATCTTAATCACTTGACATCACTTGCGCCATTTTATGTGCTTCAGAGATATTGTTTTTAGGGCATTACTTATTTTATTGATGTAGTCTTATCTGGAAATGTTGTAAATACAACGTCATGCGGGTATTTCCATTGTACAAAACAGCTTGTCCTAACAAGTAAACAGGTGAAATTTACAAAATATTATTAGGAATTAAAGTGACAATGCAAGTAATGGTGTTTGTATTCGAGTAGTAACAGTAATGTGAGGATAACAAGAAAAAAGAATTAGAAATAAGTGAGCGTATAAAAAGTAGGCCATGAGGGCCTGGTCACAGCCCTGGTTTTCATGACCTTCGGTTTGGGTTTGCTGAAGACCAAGTCACAATTTGTAACCTGACCACATGTGCCATCCTGTTTTTTCAGTGTGTTCCTTTTATTTTTTTCCTCATTGAGTCTTTTACCCACTTCCCATCATATGTCTCTGCATATCATAGTTATAAAATCATTTATTGCATCACTTTCAACTGAATCAGTTAGATATAGGCCTAATAAAATATGTACTCTTCACTATAACTAGTATACATGAAAAATAACTAATTTACTATACACTACCAGTCAAAAGTTTTTTAACAGTAAGATTTTTAATGTTTTTTCAACACTAAACTAAGCCTGCATTTATTTGATCCAAAGTACAGCAAAAGCAGTAATATTTAGAAATATTTTTACTATTTAAAATAACAGTTTTCTATTTGAATATGCTTTCAAATGTAATTTATTCCTGTGATTTCAAAGCAAATTTTTAGCATCATTACTTCAGTCACATGATCCTTCAGAATTATTCTAATATTCTGATTTGCCACTCAAAAAACATTTATTATTATTTGATGCAAAAAAATGATTGATTCCACGTCAGACGGGTGGGGGTTAAAAAGATTATAAATTTATTCACACAAGTCGCTTATATGTCTAACCTTGATATGTCTAACCTTGGGCATTGAATACATATTCTCAAATAGATTAATAATGATATAAATATAATAATTCACAGGACATATTCATAATACAGTTAATAATGCATAATCTTAGATAAGAATATAGAAATTCTTGTTAATTCCATAAAGTTCACACATTATTATTATTATTATTATTATTATTATGTTAAAAATAGCAGAGTAGAATGTTATTTAGGTTTCTTTGATGAATAGAAAGCTCAGAAGAACAGCATTTATCTGAAACAGAAATCATTTCTAACATTATAAATGTCTTTATCATTACTTTTAATCAATTTAAAGCATCCTTGCTAAATAAAAGTATTAATTTCTATAATTTCTTTCCCCCCTAATTTTTTGTACAATTATACTGACTCTAAGTTTTTGAATGGTATAGTGTATAATGTTACAAAAGCTTTTTATTTCAGATAAATAGTGATCTCTGGATCTTTCTATTCATCAAGAATCCTGAAAAAAAAAAAAATACCAAACTGTTTTGAATATTGATAATAATAATAAAAATAATAATAATAATAATAATAATAATAATAATAATGAATGTTTCTTGAACAGCAAATCAGCATATTAGAATGATTTCTGAAGGATCATGTGACACTGAAGACTGGAGTAATGATGCTAAGAAAATGTAGCTTTGATCACAGGGAAAAAATAAATCAAAATAGAAAACAGTTATTTTAAATAGTAAAAAAAAAAAAATCTAAATTTTACTGTTTTTGCTGTACTTTGGATCAAATAAATGCAAGCTTGGTGAGCAGAAGAGACTTCTTTAAAAAACAAAAATATTACCGTTCAAAAACTTTTGACTGATAGTGTATATGACTAACATACATTGGAAAAAAAAAAGTCTCTCGTGCTCATCAAGACTGCATTTAGTTGATCAAAACTACAGTAAAACAGTTTATTATTACATTTGAAATAAGTTATTTTAAGGGGAGACACTACAGGCAAAAACAGTTATTCATGTACCTGTCAAGTTTGAGATTTTTGTTTTTTTATAAAGAGTTTTTTTAGACTAGTGGTATGAAAACATCCAAAAGAGACTGTTAAGAATATTTTTTTTGGCACTTTATCTATTTGTGTCAACAGACTTCAATTACAATATATATTTTAAAGCCTGTTTTCTCAAAATGAGTTTTTTTTCTACTATACTGAGCCATCAATCTCCACTTTAGTAGCACTGACAGACACCAAACTTTACATTTTTAGTCCTGTCTTTATCCTGAAGGTTTTTACAGAGGGATTTGTTCATATATAATTTGCTTGATTTTATAGAACATTTTATTCCCCCCAAAATTGTAAAAAATATATAGTTTTCTATCTGTTCCAAGTATTTTCTGAATTATGACAAAACGAGAAAATATTCCCTCTGTAAAAACATTTGACTGAAAAAAATTAAACAAGAATTTTGAAATTGACTTGATTTTTGTGCTAGAAATGTATGCAAATCAGTGCATATTTCATCAAATAATGCCTAAATTGCATATTTAAACCTAACATTTTAAAAAAACTTGTTTACATTTATAAACATAATCAATCAATTGGGTAAGTAAGGTCATAACTATTAGTTGTTGTTTTTTTTACCTTATTTACCTGCAGTGTCTCACCTTAAAATGTTGGATTTTCAGTTGTTTAGTCTCCAGTCAAATAATTTATACAAACCATAATATGTATATTTGGTGTTAAAGAAACATTACTTATCTATAAACAGCGCAATATTTTTGCGGAAACTGTGATATATTATTACTATTCTGTGAAAAAACAAACTAAGCCACATTCTTCTTATGGTAAACAGACCAAAACTTTTAAAAGCAGATGGGCCTGACCAGATATTCCGGATGACTGTGGGTCCAAGCATCACACACACATGCAAACCCATCTTTGAGTGCATTTCTGTTGACACTTACACCAGCTACAGCTTACTCAGAGTCAGTCCCTCAAGATAACATCCACTTTAAATAATGCCGAGTTCAGACTGCAAGATTTCAGCCCCGATTTTGACTCGCCGACAGGTTTTGAGAAATCGCCGACAAATGCCCGAAATCACAGGCAAATCGGTGCTCGTTCACGTGAGTGACAATCACACAGTGTGAACTATCAAAGACGCGATCTGAGAGAATCGCCGACGTGTCGCCGACACCCGTGAGATATTTGGCATGCTAAATATCTGGACCTGTCGGCGATTCAAAATCATGCCGTGTGAAAGGTAATCTGACTGAACATAACGTCGGCGATTACCTACAGCCAATGAGACGCAACATCCAGGCCAGCGGGAAGTTGGGGGAGGAGTTACGAAGGTATTAGACCACAATATCAACAAGCATAGTTTCGCTTCTTTTCTTTTCGCTGCAATTGAGTGCACATGCAATTTGTATGACAAGCTTCTTGCGAGCTACCATTTTTTTTTATAATAATCCCAGTCTCATGTGAGAACTTGCACGCCTGACCTCGCGTTGTTTCCATGTCACTTCTCGCGTGTGTTTGGTTGTGAGACGTAGTTTGCGGACCGGGACAAAGTTGTCGGCGATTCTTCCTATTGTAAAGTCATGCAGTGTGAACCCCCCTGTCGCCGATCCATCGTGCAGTGTGAACACAGCAGCGACGGAATGCTACCCCAGATAGTCATGCAGTGTGAAAACATCTGTGACGCGATTGCTTTGAAAATCGTGCAGTCTGAACTCGGCATAAGGCATACAACAATTGATATTTATACAGCACCATATCAAGTGGTCATTTCGATTTATTGCACCAAGACACACCCAGCATACGTGACTGCCGGGGTGTTTTACTGTTTACAATGAGCCACGCCAATCATTAGCTTAGAAATGCACACAAACCAAAAGCATAAAAAAAGAGGAAAGGGGAATTAAAGCACTTAAAATAGTAAACCTAAACATTTTTTACATCCTGAAATAAACAATTCACAAAAAAAAAAAAAACGCACACACAGAAATAAACACCAAACTAGAGCCTAGGACAATACACAAGGGATTGCATCTAGAAACAAACAGTTGTCGTTATAGATACAGTCACTATCAGAGCACCGCATTCGCTGAAAACCTGCACGACAGGCCTTTTGCACAATACAAAAACAGATTAGAAAGAAGAGGTCAAATGATATGATTCAATCTGGCATGTACTTGCATGCTGACATCTTGATTACATGCCTTCAAGTGAACAATTCATTTAGTATACATAAGTACCAAACTTAGCATCATTTTTTGACAGTTTCTATCTAGTCTTGATGAACTTTGTGACTTTGTGGTGAGGCTGTTTTTGTATTGTTTTTGAGTTCATGGTCAAAGAGCCACTGCAAATTGACTGTGAATGCCAGCAAATCATTTGCCTTTATAGCTCAGAAATAGTGTTGCATTAGCGAGTGTGTGCGTTACGACCGGATCAGCACATGTGATACGAGATGTGTGCTGCCCTTTTGCTGAGGTGAACAAGGGTGCTGAAGCGAGAACCGGGACAGTGGAGCTGTAGATATAAGCGTGACGGTTTAGTCATGTGTGGTCGCCTGGCAGGTGATTCAGCCAGCTTTGGCAGCTTCTTGTGCGGGACGCCTAAAAAGCTTAGGAAAAGCAGGTGAAGAAGTCTTTAGGGAAAGTAGGGCGTGATGCCGTTTAGTAAAGTGCAACATCTAATCAAGTAGGGAAGATAATGCACAGTTATCTCTGGGTTATAAGGAAGGAAACTGGAAAAGCTTGGCTAAGGTATTTAGGGCCTAGTCTAATTACAACAAATGTGACCCTGGACCACAAAACCAGTCAAAAGTTGCACAGGTATATTTGTAGCAATAGCCAAAAATACATTGTACGAGTCAAATGATCAATTTTTCTTTTATGCCAAAAAATCATTAGGATATTAAGTAAAGATCATGTTCCATGAAGATATTTTCTGAATGTCCTACCGTAAATATATCAAAACTTAATTTTTAATTAGTGATATGCATTACCAAAAACTTCATTTGGACAACTTTAAAGGTGCTTTCTAGATTTTAAAATAGTTGTATCTCGGCCAAATATTGTCCTATCCTAACAAACCATACAAACCATTAATGGGAAGCTTATTTGTTTGTCTAAATCTCAATTTCAAATCTCAATTGACCCTTATGACTGGTTTTGTGGTCCAGGGTCACATGAGACTCAGAATATGGTTACAACAAGTTGCAACTGTTCAAAGAAGACAGTAGCTGTAGGGTTGGTTAAGGTTTAATCGTCACATGATTTAGGTGGACAGTTGGGGGTCTGTCAGGGGTTTTGATCTGTGGTGCAGAAGATAGTTTGAGCGGAGAAAAGAACCTTCAAAGGGATTGAGTCTAGATCACTTCCTTCTGCGAAACTCTGCTTCCAAGGATAAGGTTGCTACTGGACTCCAAATAAACACTGTAGTTGATATAACACACATGTACTTCTATTATTTCACTCAACATCAAGTTCTTAGGTTGAAATGTATATGTGACCCTGGTCCACAAAACCAGTCTTAAGTAGCCGGGTATATTTGTAGCAATAGCCAAAATTACATTTTGTATGGGTCAAAATGTTAGATTTTTCTTTTATGCCAAAAATCATTAGGATATTAAGTAAAGATCATGTTCCATGAAGATATTTCCACCCGTAAATATATCAAAACTTATTAAGTAGTAATATGCATTGCTAAGAACTTAATTTGGATAACTTAAAAACCGATTTTCTCAATATTTTTTGCACCTTCAGATTCCAGATTTTTAAATAGTTGTATCTTAAACCATACAATTCAATGGAAAGCTTATTTATTCAGCTTTTAGATGATATATAGATCTTCTAAAACTTGACCCTTGCCTTTTGACATTAACGTTCTTATCTAAGTTATAAATTCATAAGAGTAATTTCTTTGCAATAAACGCTCATCCTGACAGCAAGCAGATCTCTGTTAAACTTTACAGATTTCACTGAACAAGCATGAAGATCATAAAGTTTAGCTGGATGGAAGGTTAGATTGTGTCTAATCATGTGAAAATGGTTTGTGGTTACGTTGTTAAGTACGTGTACCCAGAAAAACGTTCAAAAGCGATCCACGGTCAGAAGATTGGTTAAACCTAAGCTATATCACATAGCCAAAGAGCTGTATTGTTGTCCTGATAGTCGAACCACTTTATGTACCACAAAACCACAACACGTACACTCTCCTCACCATGGAAATTTTGAAAAAAAAAAAAAAAAGAGATGACCACAAAATAACCCACTTCCTATTTCCATTTCATTTCCATTTTTATGGTCTAAGCCTTTGTTATATTTCTTCACAGTTAATTAAACATAAACAAATTTGCAAATCCTACGTCTCTCTATGTTAAAGCACACAACACGAATCATCACCGGTTCTGTGTGTGCCATACTACATTACATCCTATTACCAGATAAAGGGTGCTTATTTACAGAAGAGAGGCTTTCCAGTTGTTCTCACATAAACTAAACCTGGATGAGGTTAGTAATCCTTTATAGTGGTTACAAAGGGTTTTTAAATGGTCAATGCTGATGTCTAGAAAGCACATATAGAAAAAAGAATGAATGAAAGAAAGCAACCGGATATTGTCACTTTCAGCATTCAGCAAAAGCACAGTGATTAGGAGTGAAGACCAACAGAGTGGAATGTATGAAAATACAGCCATAAGCCATTACACCTAGACGGTATCATTTCCCGGTGTGGTATGCAAATATCATTTGGACTAAAGTTACGACAGCTGCACTGGCAGACTCCAAATCAATCAACAATGTACTTTGCATAGTGACAGAACCAATATTATGTGCCACAGGTGTAAAAAGTTTTCAGGGCTAATAGTCATCAATGAGATTTACATTGGCGAAATGCAGAAAATGTATGTTCAGTAAGAAGGAGGCCAGCGTTGTGGACTGGCATGGGGGCTGAAAGAATTCCTCTGGGTGAACAATAAGGCTGCTTTATGGAGCAGTAAGGGTCCGGACACTGAATGACAGAGGCGCACATACATAAAGAGTTGCGCGAACAAAAGCTTGGAGGACAGAGGAAGAGAGCTCAGGCTGGTACAATCTAAACAGGGCTGGCAGTGTGTCGAATGGTGCTAGGGTGGCGGTATGAGTACGGTTGGGGGTTGAGAGCCTTGGATACGTACACTCGAAAGGGCACTGAGGCCATCAGCAACGCCTAGCCAAACCCTAACTAGCTTAACCCTCCCAGTCGATGGTGACGTTTCACAATTTGCTCAAACCCACCACATTCCCCAGATAAAGATGTAGGAACAAATTTAGTCACATACCAAGTAGTGGACAAACACACCCTTATTGTTCTCAGTAAGAGAAGACGAACAAATTGCAGGCATTCTGCATAAGTTCAGCATTAACAAAGGTGCTGGAAGAGAGGACGTTTAACGATTTTTGTAAAAGATTCGGTTCTCTAATGCGAGAAGTTTAAGTACCATTGGCTAGCCATGCAGAGCAGGGGTTTCCAGTCAAGTAAAAGTGCTATGGTCAAAGTTCACATTGACTGACATCATTAAGGTCCCATTTAGGCCAGGGGTAGGCAAGTTAGGTCCTAGAGAGCCAGGGTCCAGCAGAATTCAGCTCTAACCCTGAAAAGAAAAGAAAAAAAAAAAAAAAAAAAACTCACCTGCCTATAGCCTTAGTAATCCTAAAGACATTGATTAACTTGTTCAGGTATGTTTGATTAGGGTTGGAGCTGAAAGGAGCAAAATGAAAATTCTGCAATTAATTACTCACCCTCATGTTGTTCCAAACCCGTAAGACCTTCATTCATCTTCGAAACACAAATGAAGATATTTTTGATGAAATCCTAGAGCTTTCTGACCCTCCATTGACAGCAGGGGTCCTTCCACGTTCAAGGTCCAGAAAGGTATCAAGAACATCGACAAAACAGTCCATGTGACATCAGTGGTTCAACCGCAATTTTATGAAGTGCCAAAAAACGACTTTATTCAAAAATTCTTCTTCTCTGTCACCCTAGCACCATATTGAAGAGTTTACGTGCAGAGGAAAATGTGGAAGTGTCGTGATACTCTCCATATGGTGCTAGGGTGACGTATAGGAGAGGAATTGTTGAATAACGGTTGCTGAATAAGATTACGGTTGTATCACTGATGAACTATTTTGCCAATGTTCTTGGTACCTTTCTGCACCTTGAATGTGGAAGGACCCTTGCTGTCTAAGGAAGGTCAGATTTCATCAAAAAATATCTTATTTTGTGTTCCAAAGATGAACGAAGGTCTGATGGGTTTGGAACAGCATGAGAGTAAGTAATTAATGACAGAATTTTAATTTTTGGGTGAACTAACCCTTGAACTCTGCAGGGTTACGGCTCTCTAGGACCGAACTTGCCTACCCCTGAATTAGGCCAAAGGGTTTTTGTCGATGTTCTTGGTACCTTTCTGGACCTTGAACATGGAAGGAACCTTGTAGTCAATGGAGGGTCAGAGAGCTCTTGGATTTCATCAAAAGTATCTTAAATTGTGTTCCAAAGATGAACAAAGGTCTGACGGGTTTGGAACAGCATGAGGGTGAGTAATTAATGACAGAATTTTCATTTTTGGGTGAACTAACCCTTGAACTCTGCAGGGTTGCGGCTCTCTAGGACCGAACTTGCCTACCCAATGTGTCCAATCCTGCTCCTAAGGAACCACTGACCTGCAGTGTTCAACTCCAGCCTAAATTAAACAGCTACACCGCATTACCTCACCTGTTTCAACAGTGGTGAGGGCAAGAGAGTCACATGACCCATGAGGGTTCTTCCGAGTCAATTATTAACCAATCGGTGCCAGGATACACAGTTGGACGGACTGCTCCTGATAAGAGGCAGCAACTGATGGACTACTCCAAGCTGTCGAAAAACATCAGCCATGTGAAGTGGCACTGATTTGGGGCAGATGTAAAACATTTGGCTTGTGTTATTCAGAGCAACACTTATGTAAATCCACAGCAGAAGTTCCTCGACAACCTGTCCAATTCCCAATTCCACATCTCTCTCTAATCTCTAAACACCGGTTGTAAAACCTGCAGTACGATTTTTTCATTCTCCATTTAGGATGTTTGGGTTTTATGTCAAGCATGGTTGAGAGAAGCAATTGTCAAAGTGGCCAAGCTTAGGTAAGTCCTGTGATATAAGCAGAAAAGGCTGGCTTCTTGCTCAACAAGCTACATATGTAAATGACTAAACAAAAATACATGTTAACGCAAATGTACTGAGGGAAGGGTTGCTGAATGCAGCATTGTCCCAAGATTATGAACCTCCATTATCCACAGTATGTCAGATAATCAGTTGAAAAAGGACTTTGACTTGTCCCCCTGTTCTTTAACAAATTCGCCCCTTAATTACTTCCATTTTAAATGTCTCATTTCTGTTTCAGCTTTTTTAAAGAAACAAGGAACAAGTGTCAAATTAATTTTTTATTAATCAACACTGAGTTTAGCATTCTGACCCCAGAGTATTCCTTTGAAGTTTTAAATGCTATTTTGACGGCATTCAAATCAATGCCTCTTTCTTTGTGCTTTCCTCTCAAGCTTCGTTCAACAACTGGTTCAGGATCAGCTTTTTAACCAGTTTGCTTTGCTCACAAAAAACACTAGTCCAACGCCGAAACTGATCCCAGACCTGTCGATCTGGAATTTAAAGTGGTAGGCGGGGTTGAGAGCCATCCACTCTCACCATAAACAGGGATGTTGTTGGTTGGTAAGCTGCATCACCCAGAGAACTGGTGGAACCTGCTGGGCCAGATACTGGGAGCCCTCCCAAGCATTTTCTCGCTGTTTTTCTTTTCTTCAGGAACTTCATTCCTTTCCTCATTCGCCAAGCCAAATTTTACATCAATGACCTGCTTCATTATCTCTGGGTTGGCAGATATGACAAAGATTAGAGGTCTGGGAAAGGGTGGGTATAGTCGGGCAAAGGTTGCTGTGACGTTTTTAGTCTTGAAACCACTCGATTTCAACTCTCATGTCATTATGACAGAATAAACATGATTTCAAATAAAAACAGTCAAAAATATTAGTTAAACCAGTAAAGGTACTTGTATTTGCATAGTGCAAAGGGTATAAAAATAACAAATGAAAAAGAGTAAACGTGAAGGCTGTTCGCTTATAAAAGAAGACCATAAATCCACTTTTTCAGGTCCCTCCCTTCAAACAAGGGTGCAAAGGTTTGTTCATCTGCATGTCTGCACACATGAGCATGTCCTATCGTACAAAGTTCAGCAATCAAGAGCTTTCTCACATGCAGGAAGAGCGTCAGCAAGAAGATTAGAAATCCGTGCAACAGGATTAGCACGAACTTACTATCATTGTTTTCAACATCGGCAACCCTGGGCATTTCTTTTGACCCATTTTAAGATTATTTGTGTGATAATGAGTGTAGTCGTGCCTGTATGAATGTCAAAATACTGGGACTTTGGTATAAAGTCAATTGATTAAAAAAAAAATGTAACACCATTTTTTTTTTTACAGTATCGATAAGACTTATAAACCAGAAAAACCACAGAACTAGTCATAAGGGTCAATTTTGTGAAATTGAGATTTGAATAAATAAGCTTTCCATTGATGTATGGTTTGTTAGGATAGGGCAATTTTTGGCCGAGATACAACTTGAAAAAAATTTGAATATCTGGAATCTGAGGGTGCAAAAAAAATCGAAATATTGAGAAAATTGCATTTGAAATTGTCCAAATGAAGTTCTTAGCAATGCATATTACTAATCAAAAATTAGGTTGATATATTTACGGTAGGAAATGTACAAAATATCTTCATGGAACATGAGGAAATGATTTTTGGCATAAAAGAAATATCAATAATTTTGGCTATTGCTATAAATATACCCATGCTACTTAAGCCTTTTGCCTAATTTGTATCTACTGCCCACAATTAGTTTATCATTTTTTATAATACGAAAATTCTGAAATACTTACTTAAAAGCCATTGTTCTAATTTAATCTATTAACATTACATTAATATTGACAATACACAAATATGTTCATTCACATATTTGCCTTTGTTATGATATCTGTATCAAAAATTGTGAACTTGCGTAAATGTGGTATAGTGACATGCCTGCATGCCTGTAGTTTAAAATTTAATACTTAACCTTAAATATTCCCCAAGTAGCCAAACAAGGGTCAACTTCCCCATTGAAGAGGAACATCTCAGCTTCACGTTCTCTACAATGAACAATTGTATAATGCCAGTATCTTATGAGATAAGATACATTTATAAAAATCAATAGTCATATCTGAAAGGCAGTGGCAAATGCAACTGAAGAGATAAAGGACACACTGAACACAGTTTTCAACTTTAATATGTCATTCCTCCATTTGTATCACTTTTGAAGACTTTGACAAGTTGAACAATCCAGATTCTTCTCTACTGGTCGAACCTGTTAAAAACTTCATCAGCACAGTGAAGTCAACCACCCTTCAAATACCAAAGTTACAAAAGCACCGAAGTCATAATGATATGCAACAAAGATCCTTTGAGTTCTAAAAATGACACCTGATTGTGCCAAATGTAACCTTCTCTGGTCAAACGTGTTTTGGCTAATATTTTTGAGACCCTTACTGACACATTGTTTGATTTCAAGCTTTGAGATCTAGCAGATGCAATAGAGTTCAACACTCTAAAAATGCTTTGAGTCAAATGTGGACTAGCCCAACTGTTGGGTTAAATACTTAAATAAAATTTTTAACCCAAAAGTTGGGTTACTCCACATTTGACCCAAAGTTGGTTGAAACAACCCAGCATTTTCTATGCTTACAAAATGAATTTTCCAGTGAATCAACGTAAAATGTGTAGGTTGGCTCTTCTCCGGAACAATACACTCTTTTTCTTTGCGAAGCCACAATTCAGACAGGGTTTATATGAATCACACTTATTCAGTATGCACAATGATTCTCTATGCATTGTATTATAAGCAGTTAAATTAGTTGAGACGAAACCATGCGTGAGGCTCGTGGGAGTGTCAGTGTGAACTTTGACGCAGTCAAGCAACCGTGAAAGAGTTTTCTATCAGAGTACATTTTAGTTAATGCACTGATTTAAATCAACATACTGACAAAGTTAGGTAAAATAATTAGTCCGTCTCCAGGAGGCATTTAAAACCATCCATATTGTGCTACATTAGCCATTGAGAGCTCTTCCGGGTCCCAGGGTTCCACCCATAGCCATGGCAACAAGTGTCTCCAGGTGACGCCAGGATTATGAGTCTTGTACCCAGCAAGCTCCTCTCCTGGGGACCGTCCAGTAGCTTGAAGCAATTAATGAGCAAGCAAACCTTAGTCACCTTAGGGACCGATGGTGTCCAAACCATCTGCTTGTAATCTATCAGTGACCTACGTTATAATCTATCAGTGAGTGCTTCTAAGTATCTCCTACAATTGGACCTTTGGCTCCCAAGGTGTAATTCGCCAGTCTGACAGTCTCCTTGGGGGAAAGAGAATGGAGGGTTACAAGTTGAAAAGATTTGGAGGCACTGGCGCAACTGAGACTGCCCCTGTTGGCATAGCAGCCAGCAGTAAACATTTCTCACACCAGAGGATACCTGTTCATCCTACAGTTTTGAGGTTATAGCCGTACCTAGATTATAGAATGAACTACACTGATCCGATATGAGGTTCTATCAGGACCTCAAGACAATATCATGAAAGGAATTTCAGTGAATTTCACTGTATTGAGCATTCACAACCAAGATGGCTCTTGGTGAATGTTGGCATGCTGCATTGTGGCTGAAGCCATGGAAAACAAAAAGGCTATTGAAGGAGAAATGAGATTCATATCCTCAGAAAGGAAGCATTCCAGAGATTCATGCCTCTGCGTTGTGCGCTCTTCTCAAAAATTAACAAGCAACTATACCAGTTCACTCTGACTTAGTGAGATGTTAACCAAATGTTTCAAATGGACTACAACAACTACAGGCTAAATTTTGATTTCTATTATATTAACCAGAAATGTTACTTTTGTATTGAGATGTATTTTTGAGTGAAATATATTAAATAGAACAATTTCAGACCAGAGTTTGAATCAATCATGGAGGAAAACTAGCTGGAAAATACAGGTAGTTGGTTGAAATAAAAGGGAATTCAGGTGCATTGGTATAATTGTACCACAACAGTTATCAGCCACTAACAGATGAATTTCATTTGCTGTACCATATTTATTAATTTGGATACTTAACTGTAAAAATTTAATAAATAAGCATGAACATTTGTAACTCTAGACCACAAAACCAGTCATACGTAGCACAGGTATATTTGTAGCAATAGCCAACAATACATTGTATGAGTCAAAATTATAGATTTTTTTTATGCCAAAAATCATTGGGATATTAGGAAAAGATTTTGTTCAATGAAGACATTTTGTAAATTTCCTACCATAAAAATATCAAAACTTAATTTTTGATTTGTAATATGCATCGCTAAGAACTTCATTGGGACAACTTTAAAGGCGATTTTCTCAATATTAAAATAAACTGTAATAATGGTGTTAAATGTAGTATTTAGTTAATCTCACATTGAATATTTCACACTGTACAATAAAATTTTGTGAGGCCCTTAAGTCATTTTTAGCATTTATAATAATAGATTTTAGGATTTTATTTGTAACACATTTAAAAAAAATTGTTAAATATTGAAATATCTGTAATTTACCAGTTATTACCAGTTAATACTGATTTTAATTGCAATTAATTTAGACAAATATTCAAATATCTCTAATTTCCTAGTTATTGGCCATAACATGAACATAATTATGGGCTAACAAGTATTGGCACATCCTAAAAACAAGTCATTTTGATCAAATAAATAAATAACTATATATCTATCTATATGTAATATATATATATATATATATATTTTTTTTTTTGGATGAACAATTAAAATACAACTACACTACTTCTATTCTCTAGCACTTATTTAGTCTTAAAAAAATGAACTTTACCTAATCTCAAATTGAATATGTATTTTTCAAACTGTAAAATATAATGGTGTGATGCCTTAAGGTAATTTTTAGCATTTTTGTTTTTTGTCCCTTCAATTTTGGAATAACATGCACAGATGAGTTATGCAACAAGGCCTGGCACAAGTGTTAAGAACTAAAAGATGGTTAATTGCTTTGAAATGAAGCATCTAGACCACTAAAAAGTCTTTTTTAGAAATTTAAAATTGTTAGATGTTAATCAAATCCTTTGTATCTTCTTTAGTCCTATACAGCGTAATATCCCAGTAAATGGAAAACAAAATAAACCTTAAGAGTGGATTATTTGCTTAATCTTAAACTTAAGTGATCAATTCAAATGTGCATGTGTCAGAGCATTCAGGAGTGGGAATGTGGGCGCTACTTGAGCTGACACCACTACGTGCCGCAAAAAACGTCTTGAGTGGTGTAAATAAAGGTGCTAAAGAAGCCTTTGTCCTTTCACCTCTGTACAGAGTTACAAATGTAATGCCTTGCTTTACAATAGTGATCCTTACGATCTTACCATTCTAGTTACAAGGTAACTAACAGCCACAAGACAGGCTGTTTCATAAAGGACGATCAATAGATCCATAACTCTAACAGCCATTTACCTAGACATGCATGCATCACTTCACTCATCCATTGATCTCATTCAAATTCAGGCTTGCTCAAAAAGCGGAACCGCCTGATACCATTTTGTCATTACATCACTGGCAACACGCCCATAACAGGTCATCGCCTTGTCATACCCTCACTAGATACGAGCAAATGGACTACAGCCCCCGCACCTAGTCAACAGGTCCGGCTGGTTTCACGAGCGATCAATTTGAAAAACAGACAGACTGGCTTCCAGTTTTCTTGGACGTTTGTTTTGCTGCCTGACTAAGGCCTTTCGAGTTTGTCCTTGCAGTGTCATAACCATTAATACTACGAATACCTTCTAGTTTTCAAACTTTATAGCAGGTCTTGCCAGTTTTTCAGAATTAAATAGAAATGTGTGACCCTGGACTACAAAACCAGTCATAAACTGAGATGTATACATCATATAAATAAGTTTTGTATTGATGTATGGTTTGTTAGGATAGGACAATATTTGGCCGAGATACATCTATTTGAAAATCTGGAATCTGAGGTTGCAAAAAAATCAAAATACTGAGAAAATCACCTTTAAAGTTCTCCAAATTAAGTTCTTAACAATGCATATAACTAATCAAAAATTACATGGCCATAATCTGATAGCAGATATCAAAGGTCTAAACAATTGAAAATCACCTGATAATCCCATGAGATAAATACACTTTTTGATATTCGAGAGAAATGTAGTTGATATTATGCATTGAATTAAACATATACCTTTTTAAAAAGGTGTGAAATAACTAACATTGAGGTTTTTCTCAAAAAATGACTCATAAAAAAAAATAATAATAACAATGTGTACTATAAGAGTATTTATCACCTGAGGGTGTGTAAATGTTCTTGTGAAACTATGTGGAAATATAGATTAAGAAAGTGTCCGGCCAAACCCTTGCGTTGAGTGGTGGGGATTCAAGTCCTCACACTATTAAAAGGATCAGACTGTTTACACTGCAATCAAACCTGCTGAGAAATGACTTTAGTATGTTTCAGGACAGGTGACTCAAAGTTAGATTCGGCATCAAATGTAGGCCACAAGTCGCAAATGTGTTTGAAGGACTCAAATCCACGCAATCCCAAAAATACACGTTCATTCAGTGTGTCACATACCAACACACTCCTGCTTTACAACAAACATGCTAAATGATTACAGCAATGAGGGTTTAGAATTAATTAATGACGTCATCTGTTCTTAAAAGCCTTTGGTTTAGAAATGTGTGGGAATTATAAGTCAGCTTTCGCACACTTTTGGACCAATTAATTTGAATGACTTTTCTGCTTGTTAGTGATTACTACATAAGGATTTAAAGAATGTTTTAGAGATTAACTGCAAAAAATATATATATTTTTTAATTTAGCAGAAAGATATATTCAGAGCCAAAAATATATATTTTTTATTAAATGCATTTTAATGAAATTGTATTCATTTTCATGACTTTTCTATGGAAGCCCGTTTCCTCCACTGAATAAAAAGTAATTGCTACTTTTTATCTCACAATTCAGACTTTTCCCTCGCAATTGTTAATTTACATCTTACAATTCTGACTTTTTTCCCTCAGAATTGTGAGACATAAACTCGCAATTGCTTGTTATAAAGTCAGAAATGTGAGATATAAACTCGGAATTCTCTGAGAAAGTCAAAATTTGAGAAATAAAGTCAGAATTGCGAGATATAAAATCACAGAATTTTTCTCAGAATTGGGTGATATAAACTCACAATTGCGAGAAATTAAGTCAGAATTGTAAGAAATAAAGTTGCAATTCTCAGAATCATTCACAATTCTGAAAAAAAAAATTAAAATTGCGAGATATAAAGTCACAATTCTGACTTTTTCCTCAGAATTTAAGATAAAAACACTTTTTTCTTTTATTTTTTTTCTCGCAATTTTGACTTTTCTCGCAATTGCAAGTTTATATCTCGTAATTCCAACTTTTTTCTCAATTATGAAATATAAACTCGCATTTCTGGGGGAAAAAAGTCACAATTGTGAGATGTAAACTCGCAATTGAGAGAAATAAACTCAGAATTGTAAGAAATAAAGTCAGAATTGTAAGATATAAAGTCAGAATTGTGAAAAAATAGTCAATTCTGAGAAATAAACTCAAAATTGCGAGATATAAAGTCGCAGTTCTGACTTTTTCCTCAGAATTGGGAGAAATGAAGTTGCAATTCTCAGAAATAGTCACAATTCTGAGAAATAAAGTCAGAATTGCGAGATATAGTCACAATTCTAACTTTTTTCTCAGAATTGTGTGATGTAAACTCAAAATTGCGAGAAATAAAGTCAGAATTGTAAGAAATAAAGTCGCAATTCTGACTTTTTTCTCAGAATTGCGTGATATAAACTCACAATTGTGAGAAATAAAGTCAGAATTGCAAGATAAAAACTCACTTTTTTTTACTTTTTTGTTGCAATTTTGACTTTTCTCGAAATTTCGAGTTTATAACTCGTAATTACGACTTTTTTTCTCAATTATGAGATATAAACTCGCAATTCTGGGGGGAAAAAAGCCACAATTGTGAGATGTAAACTTGCAATTGAGAGAAAAAAAAAATCAGAATTGTGAGATAAAATGACCGGAAACGGGATTTTATACTTTTCTAGGCTTAAAAAACACTATTTTAAAATTCCTTGATACGTTTCCTTAATATGTTTTCTGGCAAGCATATTTACAGGTTTTTAGTAAACGAAAGTTGCACTATAATTAGTAGAATAAACATGCTGCTTCTTAATAATCTGCTATAAAAAGTGAAAATTAATAATACATTTTTCAAAAACTGATTATGAATGCCTTGATATAAACTGAAGCAATAATTTCAAAGTGTTTGGTAACCTGAGCATCTTGGAGTCAAGACGTCTGAAAATTTGAATGCATGCTAATTTTGTTTTTCAGTGTACACATTTCCTAACCAATCACAACAATGAACAATGCAACTTTTAACACTCTCTTACATTATACACACGTATAGCTGAAATGCTCCAAGATACCAGTAAACGAGCGAAGCTTAATTTCATTCAGAAATGAATATGAACGTGCGAAGTGACCATTAATTGCATTGATACTTCATGCGAATGCTGACAGTACTCTGTGAAACCTGAAGTGCCGTGGAAACTTTCCTTCTCAGCTATTGTGTTGTGGGTCATGCCGGAGTATATGCCACTGCTTAGACAAGACAGACCGGTTTGATTGTCTCAAGCACACACACACACAAACACATACTCATTTACACCTTCTACATTCTGAAATATCCACCCTTCGTCTGCACTTTGAGCTTGTAGTCAGTACATGCCTCCTATCAATCTGTTTATTACAGGCATAATGGCAATAAAACCCTAACAGTTTTGTCTATGTGCCTAGATATGCACAAAATTAACAATAAAATGAGAATATTACATAAAGCTGGAACTGGAAGCTGAGATACCTGGTCCTTCCCCCCATTTGTTCCTTGGGGAGTGACAGAAGAGAGGCAAGCAGGGACAGAAGGCTTGTTTATCTAATAAGAGCCCTCAGTGGAATATCTCTACCTGCTGACACGACGCACAAATATCATGACGATAATCTAGGCATTTCTTATCAAAGTGTTCTCAAATATGAATAAAAAAATCGAGTTGTAAAAAAAAAATTAATCAGTGATTTATTTACGTCCTGACGATAATTGCGTCATCATGTGTGACATAACATACAAAAGTATGTAGCACATATTAATTTTTATTTGCTTTTTCTTAAACAGGTTGTATTAACATTTATTGTAATTTTTATAAGTCCTAGTTTCATTTGTTTGATCATTTACAACCTAATATAATTTGCTTTTAAAACATAATACTAAAATTAATTTCCCTCACACAGACTAAAAAAGAAATGTTTGTAAAATGTTTGCTGTGTCTACGTGATTACTATTCTGTAACTGTGCAATCTGTTATGATATGCAAACTGAAAAAGTAATAAATATATTGTACAAAAAAAAATGCTTTACAAAACTATTTCGGTGTACGGGTGTTCATAAAGTGAGCATGCAATCAATCTTGTATTTAATAGTTTTTTTAAAAACATAAAAACATTACTTTTCTATGGAAGCCCATTTCCGCCACTGAATAAAACATTTTAAAAAAAAAAGTCATTGCTACTTTTTATCTTACAATTCTGACTTTTTTAGAGATATAAACTCGCAATTCTGAGAAATAAAGTCAGAATTGCAAGATATTAAGTGATTTATTGCCTGTTTTTATCTTGCAGTTCTGACTTTTTTTCCTTGCAATTGTTGTTTATCTCACATTTCTGACATATAAGGAAAGTATGTACCTCATATCACTTTATATTCGTTTTTTCTTAAATAGGTTGTATTAATAATATTTATTGTCATTTTATGAGTCATAGTTTCATTTGTTTAGTCATTTACAACCTACTATAATTTGCATTTACAACATATTAAAAATTTATTTCCCTCTCACAGACATAGCAAAAAAGTTTTAATAATTTGCAATTTACAAAACTATTTGGGTGTTGATAAAGTGAGCATGCACTTAAGTCGGAAACATATTTACACAATGTTTTATTTCTCGATTCAGTGAGTCTCTGAATTGAGAACCGATTCGATTCGAATTGTGAACGAACTCCACAGATTTATTCAAAAGATTCGACTCAAATGAAAGTTTAGACCAAACTTCCTCCTTAAGTCTCTTTCTGGCTCTGTTTGTGTCCAGTAGACGAATGTAGTTCCTGAACCAAAGATTGCCATCTTAATATATGACCTCTTGTAGAGTTAAACTTCCTCAAAATAGTGCGTGTGACAATTTGAGAGACTTTCTGTTGCTATTTCGGGACTTACCTCCGTATCTTCGTCTGTGCTGTCTCTGTCGAGTTCACCAATGTAGTACTGCTCCATCCACCTCCGGGCGTTCTCCGAGTGCCGGTGTGGGGGTCCTTCGATCTCCCGGCTGATGTCCTTGCCAGAGCGGCTGAGAATGAGCGCCTCTCCGCCGGGGTGCATCCGAAGGAACGCCGTCACATCGTAGACGCGCGTCCCTGACAACACCCAGCACGAATCCTTGGTGCAATGTTTGGCTACCTCCTTTTCGGAAAAAAAGCGAGGCGACACCGAAGGTGACATTTTGTTACTCATTTGGGGGTGTCCACAAGAGGATAGAGAACGGCAGGCACGCAGATGGGACCCCCACTGACTTTCTCCAGCGCTTGTGGACTACAACTACTGACTTTCGACTGAGAGTCAGAGCAGGGTTCATACCCAGCCTGCTCATTAAGCATCTCATGAATATTCATGACGCAGCCACTGCTGAGCCAAGCACCTGTTGCGCGTAAAGCGGCGAAACGGCTTGTGTTTGTGTCGTTTTCTTTTTAGTTTATAATTCACACAGAAACACGTTTGCGTTTGGTGTTTTATTTTCATAAAAAAAAAGAAAAAAGAAAATACATTAATTCAAAAAGGTGACTCGTCACGTAAACTATCGATACTTTCTCATTGTACTTCCTCCTTGTGGGCGTCGTCGGTGTCATAACCCGTGTCGTTGTGTTTGCACACAGGGTGCGACTCACCTAGGCTGTCAATAGCGTTTTATGGCACTGTGAGACGTGACTTGATCAGTAAGATTTTTTAGCGTTATATATTTAACACATTTAACTAAAAAAACGCTGCTGGTTTCACATATTGGATGTTTTTAAATAGCAAAACAGTTTTATAATTATAGTTCTAATTTGCTGTACTCTATATAACATTCATGAGAGTAAATGTTTATAATTGTTTATGGTTTTGAGGTTTACACACTTACGTTTTTTAACACACACTTACGTCGTAGACGTCACACGCGAACACGTCAGTTGAACAAACAAGACAGAAAAGAGTACAGAGGTTACTTAAATTCGACGTTAACATGAATATAAAACAGTGATTGATTAATCACTTTGGTCACTGTTCTGCTCAGATTTGTTTAAAATTGAAGTAGTATGATTAATCAAATCTATTAAACCCTTGATTTTGACTAGTTTTACCATTTGGTTACGATTTAAAACCGCCTAAAATTAAAATAATAATAAAAAAGGGACTTCACTCTTGCAGTGTTGAGGCATCACAGTTTCGTCTCAGGGTGGCAGTATTGCTAAGTAAATAAACAGGTTTCCCAAACACTTTTTTCACAAACATTTTTCGTTTTCACAGAAAAGACGTTGTAAATTGCTTGAAAATCTTACATATATTTAATCTACTGTCGGTAAAGCAAACTTAAACCGTACAAAAATTACCCTAATTATAAATACGTTTAAAATAGGCTAATATTTGTAATTGGAAGTTCTAATGTGTTTTATAAATTAGCTACACAAGTACTGATAGCCAAAGTAAGGTAGGGCGATATCAGTGAAGTACTGTAGAGTAGTAGACTATATGAAGGGTGACTTAATGATGGGAGGAGCAAGGCGAAACAGGAAGGACATTTAGCGGCTGTTGAAATTTGCACTGGTGGTTACTAAGAGATTTATTGCAGCTCCATATTTTATGACACTGAAGCATACACATTTACAGCCCTGGACAAGATAAAGAGAGGTCCCTGATCAAATAATGTACGAAAGTAAGACCAAATTTTAAAATAACACCTATAATTGTATGCCAAACATTTTTCTTTCTAGTGACTTTATTTGAGATTAGGGTTGGGTTGGAAACATTCTGAAGGTTGCAGATCTACCCAAACTTTTGTTTGATTACTTTGAAAGCTGCTTCTAGTTTTTGTGTGAACTGCTACATCTTGCAGAGCTGGTAAGGCCTGTCTTGAGGTTTTTCAAGGTGATGGTTTTCACGAGACAACTGACAGTTAAACAAGGCAAAAAAAAAAAAAAAAAAAAAAAAAAGCTGCGGCTGTCAAAGTGTGCCTGCAAATGTATGCCAGCACAGATGTGGGGTGGGTTTGTGATGGTGTCTTACTAATACTGTTTCTTAAAGGCCTTGCTTCTCATTTTCACTGTTGCATGGTAAGAATTGATTTATGGATCTAAGAAAGTCGACCTTACATATTGCCATGTAAGTATAGGGTAGATGTGAAGTTTTTTTTTTTTTTTTTTTTTTTTTAGAGTTTACTGTTTTGTTTGTTTGTTTGCAACATAGAATGTAAGTAATTACACTCTTGCAGTGTTGAGGCAACCCAAATTTCTGTAAAAATTCACAAATTAGATTTAGCACATAGCTCAAAATCTTGCAAAAAGATCTTTTTGATTATTTGGACCTGCTTTTGAATTGCATTTCAATTTGTTTGTTTTTTTAATAACCGTTTGTCAAAATGTTATCCAAATCATATCATAATTTTAAATTTATTTATAATTTATTATCATTTTATTTCATTTTTGCTTTTATTTAGCTTTTTTAACCATCTGTCAAAATGTGATCCAAATCGTAGTTTTAAATATTTTATTTATTTTAAGAAAACAAATAAATTCAAAAGCAGGCCGATATTAATCAGAATCTAAAAGATTTCAGAAGCTTTTAATTTTTAATCTAATTTTCACTTTTTTTTAAGTAAAAAAATAAATAAATAAAAGATTTAAAACTACAATTTGGATCACATTTTGACAGATGGTTAACAAAGCAAAATAAAAGCAATTAAAATTAAATAAAATGTAAATAATTCATAAATAAATTTAAAACTATGATATGATTTGGATAACATTTTGACGGTCATTAAAAAACAAATTGTGTTCCGAAGCTTAGTTTTAATTTAATTTAATTTAATTTATTGACACCATACAAAGTACTCACTCTGTAAGCTGGTTTTATTGTATTTTATTTTATTTTATTTTATCTATACAAAGTAATCACACTGTAAGCTGGCAAAACTGCTTTTCAAAAAGCCACTGATTCCTAAAAATCATATTTTTAAAAGGTGAAAATTACACTCAAAATATTACATTTTTAAAAAGTTTTAGAGTAATAGGCCCACTTTTGAGTTCCATTTACTTTTCCATTTATTTATTTTTTAATGACCATCTGCCAAAATATGATCCAAATCATATTATACTTTTAAATGTATTTATTTACTTACTTACTTCCATCATACAGTGTACAAAAATACACTATAAGCAGGTAAACCTACTTTTAAAAAAGCCATTATGTCCTAAAATCTGTAAAAAACTTTAATTAAATTTAATTAAAATTAGACAAGATCAAAATATTCACATTTTTAAAAAGTTTCTGAAGATCCTTTTTTAAGTTTTTGAATAATATATACCACTGTAGTCCTTATTATATTATCTTTTTTTTATTTAATTTAATTTTTCAATTTATTTGCTTTTTTAAACCATCTGTAAACATGTGATGTATAGGTTTAATTATTTATTGTATAGGTTATTTATTAAAAAAAAATTGGACTAATAACACTGTAAGCTGGTGAAATTGCTTTTCAAAAAGCCATTAATTCCCCAAATCTGTAAAAATAATTTAAATTTCATTAAAACTAGACAAAATCAAAATATTCACATTTTTAAAAAGCTTTTGAAGATCCTTTTTTGTTTTTGAATAACATATGCCACTGTATTTCTTATTATATTATCCTTTATTTTATTTTATTTTTCCATTTATTTGCTTTTTAATAATCTGTCAAAATGTGATTCAATCTGTAGTTTTAAATCTCTTATTTATTTATGTTTTGACACACACTGTAAGCTGGTGAAACTGCTTTTGAAAAAGCCATTAATTTCCAAAATCTGTAAAAACTTTAATTAAATTTGATTAAAATTAGGCAAGATCAAAATATTTACATTTTAAAAAAGCTTCTGAGGATCCTTTTTTTGTTTAGTTTTTTAATAATATATGCCACTTATTATATCATCCTTTATTTTATGTTATTTTATTTATTTTTATCATTTATTTGCTTTTTTAACCATCTGTCAAAATGTGATCTAAATCATAGTTTTAAATCAGTATATATATATATATATATATATATATATATATATATATATATATTTATATTATTTTATTTATTTATTACACCATCCAAACTATCACACTGTAAGCTGGCAAAACTTTTCAAAAACTTTCATCATTAAATTTCATTCAAATTAGACAAGATCAAAATATTCAAATTGTTAAAAAGCTTTTGAAGATAATTTTTTTAGTTTTTGATTAATATATGCCACTGTAGTTCTTATCATATTATCCTTCTTTTCTTTTCTTTTCTTTTCTTTTCTTTTCTTTTCTTTTCTTTTCTTTTCTTTTCTTTTCTTTCTTTCTTTCTTTCTTTTCCATTTATTTGCTTTTTTAATCAAAATGTGTTCCAAATCGTAAAGTTCTATTATATTTATTTATTTATATTTAATTGGTTTACACCATACAAAGTATCACACTGTAAAGCTGGTGAAACTGCTTAAATACAATAAATAAATACAAATCAAAATTAGTCTCAAAATATTCACATTTTTAAGGCCTCTGAAGATATTTTAAAACAACAAGATTAAATACAAATGAATGAATGAATGAATTAATTATACTATTATTGTTGTTGTTGTTGTTTTAATCATTATTATTAATATTGTTGTTGTTTTGTGTAATTAATGTCCCAATGGTGAACCCCATTCATTCATTTTCATATCTTCTATCAAATTCCCCTTACAATTCAAATATCCATCTATTGAGCACAACATTAATAAACACAAACATAAACACATGACCCATTGTCATGGTATAGCAGCATCATTGTCAGTAAAGCATGAGTCGCTTTAATTTATGTTTGCAGGCGAAACAAAGCTTCTCTCCCAAGAGCACGTCTCCAAATTCATTGCACGCGCTGTTCTTAGAAAGGTCCTTTGTTCCCACCTACGAGACTCTAAATTTACCCACCAGAGACAAAAGGTAGCGTGATAATTAACTGCATATCACTGCTGCCAAGGCCCTGAAACGCGAGACACCCTCTGCCCATTGTTGTGTCCAGTTTAAAGCAGCGGCCGAGTGACATCACACCATGATGTCAGGTTCAGAGGGTGGAACCGGAGCGCCGGGTCCCCTGCGATTGGTCACATCAAGTGGCACCTGGGAAGACAACAGGTATAAGAGATGAAAGCTCGGACAAGGCAGGCAGAAATTTACACATAATTCTGCAGCATCCCCGGGACACCCTGAATTGAGTTGGTTACCATGGCAACCGTTGTACCGGTGAGTATTTTTTGTAGATTAACTGATGATTATTCACTTTCACACCGAGTTGGAGTTCAATAACAGATTGAAATTGTTTTGGTGATCATTGCAAGACAGATTTTGATTTTAGATGCATTTAAAGTTGTTGAACACAATAGTGTCTTTGAAGATACTCCTGAAATAAAAGACATGCCTCGGATCACTTAACGTGATGAATCTTATTCTCAGTTCCGTTAGTTTGAGCTTTCTTTGTTCTAGACTGGGTCATGTTCTATCAGCGCTATTGGTGTGGATGTATCATGTCTGTGCTTTGGGGCGATCAGGTGTCAAGTAAAAGAATCTGTGTGTCTTCAAGCTTGTTGTATAGAGCTGTGTGTGTGAGAAGGCTTTGGTTTCTTAGGATGTAGTTAATTAATCGTCTTCTTGGTTTGAAACCGGCAGCTTGGTGAAAGATTGGTTAACTGATAGATGTCCAAATCTTGATTTCAAGCAAAACAATTCTATATCCTTGCTCTTGTTTTTCTTTCAGTGTGCGTCCTGTTATGGCAGCAGCAGTGTTCAGCTCTTTGGGAGGGGGCCTGGTGGCGATTACATGTCCCTTTTCAGTTACAGAGGGCCCAGAGGGGCTCCTCGGCCACGTCTGGCCTGCCACGCTCCGAAGATGACGCTACGTCAGATTTGTCGCATGCTGCGTATAATGCGCCAGCTGCGCATTAAAGAAGCAGCAGCGGCAGCAGCAGCCGCCGCCAGGTGAGGCTTACAATCGAAAAAACTCATAATAAAAGGGTCTATTAATGGGGTTATTCACCCAGAAAGCTAAATTCTAGTATCTTCCTGTAGTTCTAAACCTATGTGATGTTCTTTCATCTGTGGAAAAAAAAAAAAAAAAAAAAAAGAGTTGTTTAGCAGAATTTCCAGGCTGCTTTTTTTGTTTGTACAGTTTAAGTAAATGCTGACTACAACTAATTTTACCACAAATATCAAGTGCCAACATTCCTGCTAAACATTAGTAAATGTAAATGTAAATAAATATGAATATACAGACTTTTTTGCAAGAAAGACAACTAATGATTCTAGGGCTTTGATGATAAATTGATGCATCGCTATTCAAGAATTGATTTCAAAGGCATCGTGATTCTCTCTGGAAGAGAGTCTGAATTGAGTTTTTAACATCAGATACCTCATGAAAAAGAGCGCTGGAGAATGCTTGTGCTTTCGGCTGAAGCCTTGTTTACACTAGTGCGTTTTTGTTTTAAAACGGCCTTTAAAAATGACAACGATTCTCGTCTACACTGGCATTTTTACTGCACTTTCAGAAACGATTTCCGTCAACATTACGCAAAAAAAAAAAACGATTCCATGACCATTCATAATGAGCATGATGTCATTTTTTCATGACTGTCAAGGATATGCAGAGCAAATGTTGGAAGCCATGCCATTGCTCTCAAAAGTGTCCACTTTGGTCCGTTTACACTGAAACGCAACCCTGAAGTTTTCAAAGTAAAACCGGGTCTGCAGCATTTTCGAAAGTCTCTGAGTACTGTAAAGGACAGGCATAACCATAGCAAAAGTTATACAAACGAAAATGCACTAGTGTAAATGTAGCCTAATAACTTTTGTTATGGTTACGCCTGTTGTTTACACTACTCTGGCGTTTTCAACCCTTGAAAACTGAGACTGTAATGTAAACGTTTGAAACAAAAACGCATAAGTTTTGTTTCGGTTATGCCTGTCGTTTACACGACTTCTGCGTTTTCGACCCTTGAAAACCAAGACTTTAAAACAAAAAGGTTAAAACGAAAACGGCTGTCGTTTACACAACTCTGACGTTTTTTACCCTTGAAAACTGAGACATTAAAACGAAAAAGGTTTAAAACAAAAACGCATCACTTTTGCTATGGTTGCACCTGTCGTTTACACGACTCCAGCATTTTCGACCCATAAAAATTGAGACTTTAAATCTAAAATGTTTAAAACAAAAGCGCATAACTTTTGCTACATTTACGCCTGTTGTTTACACTACTCTGGCATTTTCAACCTCTGAAAATAGTCTTTAAAATGAAAATGCATAACATTTGCACGGTTATGCCTGTGGTTTACACGACTCTGATGTTTTCAACCCTCGAAAACGGAGACTTCAAAACGAAAACACAACTTTTGCTATGCTTACGCCTGTAGTTTACACTACTCTGGCGTTTTTGACCCTTGAAAACTGAGACTTTTAAAAACGCTGCAGACTCTGTTTTTTAGTTTGAAAATGGACACTTTTGAAAACGATGGCATGGCTGCCCACATTCGCTCTGTGTATCCTTGACAACTGTGTAAACAATAACATCATGCTCATTTGTTGCATCTCATTTCAGAGACTCATTTAAGAGACGTAACCGTTAAATTGCAAAGTAAAAAAATAAATAAAAATACTGTATTTTTACACCCAATTTTATTATGGTTTCTTCTCTTAAATAAGACATACTTGATGACGTATGCAGCTTAAATGATCATGTGATATGTTTTCGGTTGTGTACTGTAGACGGAGATCGTTTCGAAAAAGCAATGAAAACGCCAGTGTAGACAAGGATTGTTTTCATTTTAAAAATGACATTTAAAAACGAAAACGCACTAGTGTAAACAGGGCCTGAGCTCAGAATCGATTAAAGAGAAAATCACGATACATTCGGGAAATTTCAAAATCATGCAGAATAATTTCTTGATTGGCAATGCATTGATTTATTTTACAGAATTTGTGATGTGTGTAAACGATAAAAATATTAAGTGTTTAATTTAGTATGCAATTGTATACTATAATGCGTCATACTTTTTCCATTTTATTTACGTTGTTCAAAACACTGATTTATTGAATAAAAAACATGTCTTTATGAATAAGAATCATTGAAACATTCACTTAACTGATTTATTCTAGAGCGAAATGTATATAATAATAATAATAATAATTAATTAATTTAATATATCATTTTAACTTAATAATTAAGTCAATTTTGGATTCTCCAGTGACAATATTTCCAACCAAATCTACTGCAGTTAATCATAAACGTTCATTTCATCAGTTCAGAAAGTATTGTTCATTGTTATAGAACAAATCTGTTAAGTGAGTGATTCAGTGACTCACTTGTAAAGACATGTTTCACTACTGAATGAATCAGTGGTTAGTAGAAACTAATTAGTTGAGTAAATGATACAATGACTCATATAAACACGTGTTTTGTTCTTGAATGATTTGGTGCTTTAGACAAATTAATTATTTGATCACTCAAAAACACCTGCTGGCATAGGCAGTCCCACTGCTATTTGTAGTCATCAGGGACTGTTGTATTAAGTAAAATAAATGAGTCAACTAATTACTTCATTTTTACCTTCTGTTTCTGATTTACAGAAAACAGGGCTCTCCTCCCAGCTCACCTACGGTCAAATCTGAGAGGCGTTGCTTACCCGCCTGCTTTCGACGTAGACGTAGTAACAATATCAAAAGAGTGAGTTAATCATCCAGCATCTACGAAACCTCCCAACAACTTTAGCACTGTGGGAGTTTACAAACTGGGCAATGGAGCCAGATCTCACTCTACACAGAAGACTTCAAGTGAGGGCCTAAGACATCGTTCTACAATCTTGTTGGATTCATTTGTTAGGAGGATTTAACATGCAACAAATCTGGTCTGAATTGGAAAGAAGCAGATTCTTAGATGCCCTGAGTGCTGGAACTCTACATATCCTACATTTCATAATGACAAAGGAGGTTTTTTACGTAATTTTTGTCTTGGACTCAAATTGTGAAATCTATGAAATTCCAGTAGGGTCAAACAGTTTTGTGTGCTTCTGTCTGTAATTAAACCAGCGGAAAGTCCTCATCGGGTTGGAAATACGACACAGCTATTTGTTTGTTTATTTATTCATCTGTTTGTTGGTTTCTGTGTGGGACGGGGGGCCCAAAGTTCCCTCTCTCTCAAAGAGGTGTGATGGAAACTTAGTTACCGGTGCGCATTACCATGTTGAAACTAAAACTGTGTGTGACAACATTGTGAATTTACTGATTTCCTATTTATCTGCATTTGAATAACCTTTTCAATAATAAAACACCTATGACTTCAAAAGTTGAGTCGATGTGATTCAGCACAAATAATCATTAACTCAGCTTCAGATTACTTCCATAAAATTAGCTATACAGCTTTGAAGTTTGCTGTTTAAAATGCATTTTGAAATGTTTTATGGGCTTTTTATTGCATAAACAAGTCATATACATATCATTAATGACTATAAGACAAACATAAATAGCTGTACATAAGGGGAATACCAGAATTGCAGTTTTCGAGAATCAAATTGTTAACAGAATAGTTCAACTAAAAATGAAAATTCTGTCTTCAATTACTCACCCTCATGTCATTCCAAACCCGTAAGACCTTTGTTCATCTTGGAATGCAAATTAAGATATTTTTGATGAAATCCGAGAGCTTTCTGACCCTCAATAGACAACAAGGGTACTACCACGGTCAAGGCACAGAAACATAATAAGGACATCGATTAAATCATCCATGTGACATCAGTGGGTTCAATCGTAATTTTACAAAGCTACGAGAATGTTTATGTGCAAAGAAAACTAAAATAATGACTTTATTTAACAATTCTTCTCCTCCATGTCAGTTTTCGGATTTCGTCAAAAATATCTTAATTTGTGTTCCAAAGATGAACAAAGGTCTTACGGGTTTGAAACAACATGAGGGCGAGTAATTAACGACAGAATTTACATTTTTGAGATAACTAATCCTTTAAGATGAAATCAATAGCTGTTTTCCATACGTTGAAAGTGAATGGTGACCACAGCGGTTAGAGAAAAACAGCCTGTTGCCCACACATAGCTATCGGCTTCAGATGACTTTGCAATATAGTGCTTGAGTCACATGAACAACTTTTATGAAGAATCTATGGTAATATTGGACCTTGAAATCCCTTGGCCACCATCCACTTTCATTGTACTGTATGAAATAACATTACAAAAACATTTCCTGTTCTATTCCACAGAAGAAATTAAGTCATCCAGGTTTAGAATGACATGAAAGTAAATAAATAATGACAGTAATGTTATTTTTGGGTGAACGGTTTCTTTAAGTGGTTAGGCTCACCTCATGGTTCTGCTGCTTATGGAATTACGATGACTTTTCGACTGGCAAAGATCAGGTGGGCTTGTCAACATCACCGCAGACCGGACATCACAGACTGTGGTACAATCAAGCAGTGCTGAAAATTTCATGGGGAAGATGTTTTCCTGAATGTGAGCTGATGGGGAGTCAGGTTGTAGGACAGGAAGCCGGGGATCAGGTGTCCTTTTGAGCAGGAAGTTTATCTTGCATTCACGCTCGGTCTCACTCTTACATTAGCTGTTGGCCTGTAGTCTGAGGCAAACGAACTGATGCTATAAATAAACACAGTGTAAAAACAGTCAAGTAAATCCAATAGTGTCAATGGCGCAGAAGTTTCAGCCAAAAACAGCACTGGTTTGGGTCTAAATTGCTGACTTTCAACTTTTGAGAGTCTGGATGCACTTTTAACTAGTTTGCCTGGAAACAAAGTTGTGTATAGGTACTGTGCCACAAAATATACTTTTAAAGAGGATATCTGATGCAAAATTTACTTTTACATACTGTTTGCATATAAATGTGACTTAAAGGAACACTCCACTTTTTTGGAAAACAGGCTCATTCTCCAACTCCCCCGAGTTAATAAGTTGATTTTTACCATTTTGAAATCCATTCAGCCGTTCTCCTGTTCTGGCGATATCACTTTTAGCATAGCTTAGCATAGATCATTGAATCCTATTAGACCAATAGCATCGCGTTCAAAAATGACCAACGAGTTTCGATATTTGTCCTATTTGAAACTTGACTCTTCTGCAGTTATATCGCGTACTAAGACCGGCGGAATTTTATATTCTATTACGCCGGAATGGGAGTGTAGTTCCTAATCTTATCGGCCTAGAAAATCGCAGCTTTACATTTTCCGCTGGTCTTAGTACACAATATAACTACAGAAGAGTCAAGTTTTAAATAGGACAAATAACGAAACTCGTTGGTCATTTTTGAACGCGATGCTATTGGTCTCATAGGATTCAATGATCTATGCTAAAAGTGGTATCGCCAGAACAGGAGAACGGCTGAATGGATTTCAAAACGGTAAAACTCAACTTATTAACTCGGGGGGAGTTGGAGAATGAGCCTATTTCCAAAAAAAGTGGTGTGTTCCTTTAACAGTGTGTGAACACATCCACCCTACAATGATAAAAATACTTTCATTCCTTTTTCAAATCCCCAAAAAACCTAAACAGTCGCAATTATCAAGCCATTTTGATTTTCTGAGCAGTATAATGTGAAACCGCATAGGCCCCGCCCGGCCCGGTATTAGCATAGTCCCGCCCTCAGCCAGTTGTATGCTGTCCGCCATTTTCTCTGCGTTTGAACAGCTGTAAGCAATGCAGATGTTTTGTAGTTGGATGTAAAAGTGAACAGAAAAGTCTTAATTTTCTCCCGACATCAGAGACAACAAGGACGCAGTGGATTAGTTTTGTTTTTGAAGGTAAGGTGCCACAGAATACATGAAAAATGGAGGAGAGGATCGGGGTAATGCACCAAAATAGTGAGCAGAGCTGTTGTTGACAAGGTAAAAAGGTGTTATTTTACATGACCACTGAGAAATTTAACCAAAGTATGTTGTAGACATTTCATGAATACCTTCGAGAATCATACCAAATTGTGGAAAATAGACATTTGATGTCAAAAATGTATTCAGAGATTTACATTTTGGTGACCTGGTGGCTAATTCATATCATTTCATACAATTCAAAATAGTCTGTTCTTATTTTAGATTTGCTTTGCTAATGCTAACTGTGCTAACATTCTGTTTCCTCAACAGCACGCCTGTCTGTTATGATGACATAGTGATTTTAGATTTTCCTGCTTCAAACTGTGTGAAAACCAACTGTGGTTGGTTGCTCGATTTGCATGTCGGTTAGATGATCTCTTCCTGTTCTAGCAGATGGTACCTAGCCAGAATAAGCTTTCAAGCAAACCACAACATATGTCAGTAATCACACGTCTGGTCAACAAAATTACAATTCTAAATGCAATTGTCAGCTAATAACCTTAGCATTTGATAGTGCAGCTATCCTCCAGGAAAAAGGTTTGGAGATGAATCATCAGTCAGATGACTGTTTCTCAATCATTCTGGGTAATCAATCCTTCTGTTTACTTAAGCTAGATATACTATCAGTGAGTCATCTTGTGAGAATGTTGTCACCAGACTAAAAGTATGTTTGGACAGCTTCTGTCAGACAGTGTTTCTGGCATTTCTCAGTTTTATCCAATTCCATCCTCACACCACAATGAAATAGTAATCTCCTCCATGTTGGTTGGCATCAGTACTCCCTTATTTTCTCAAAATGGCTTCTCTTATTACCTTTAACGGTTTAGTTCACTCCTAAAAGTTTACCCTCTTGTTGTTCCAAAGCTGTATGATTGTCTTTTGTGGAACACAAAAGATGGACCCCGTTGACTTCTATTGTGTGGACCTCAAATGTTCTTCTTTTGTGTGTGACAAGAGAATAAATGATAATTCTTGGATGAACTATCCCTTTAAGTGACCATTTGGCGTTAGTGTACCCAACCATACTCACATTCATCAGTGTAATTGCTGGATGTGGTTTAAGTTAGCCAAATTGACCCAGGGTTCCTTTCACCTCCAAGTATGACCATAGGGTGCGGCAGAAGTTACGCAAGGTCATTACCTAACTTGCTTTATCAAATGTTGGAGCATAAATGTCATGAAGGGATAGGTAATGTCTGTAAAAATGTTAATTTCACTTGCAAAACGGCAAGTATTCTGTCAAGACATAGACAAGTATCAGAGGCATTTCCTTCGAGGAGACAAGGAAGGCAGTGCATCCTCAAAATATTGGACGAGGAAAAAAAAATACATAGTACAAAAATAAAACAACGCCACCATTAAGAAGTGTTTAAATCACTAAAATACATTCTAAATAAAACACTGTCCAACAGCGACACCAGCAGGAGTCCATGTCTCTTTCGCCTCCCCTGAGCCCATTGAGAATGAATGGGGTAAAGTGACGTGAGAGGAGGCGATATGATTGGATATGACTGGTTATGTTTGGCTGTAATTGAAGGAACAATATAACAATATAATGGCGTTAATGAGAAGACTAATTTAAGAAAGTAAATAAACAACTCAAACATTTAGATATAACCACTATGACATGTCAAAATAAGACTTGAAATAGCATGAAAACATGATTCGTGGAAGTTTTTAGTGAGTAATAATCAGCTTGGTGAAATTTAAAGCAGTGTCTCTCAGTGGTTTGATGAATTAAAACTTAAAAAATAGTTAAAAGTTAACGATTAAAAAGAATAGCTGAACATATGTTCACAAATTAAATGTATTGTTTAAATTGTTACTGCCTTGAGTTATTATTCTGAAATAGAGCTTAAGTCAACAGTTCACATACACCTTGCAGAGTCTGTAAAATGTTATTTTACCAAAATAAGAGGGATCATACAAAATGCATGTTTTTTATTTAGTACTGACCTGAATAAGATATTTCTCAAAAAAGACATTTACATATAGTCCACAAGAATAAATAATAATTGAATTTGTAAAAATGACCTGTTCAAAAGTTTACATACACTTGATTCTTAATACTGTGTTGTTACCTGAATTATCCACATGTGTTTTTTTATGTGTGTATTTGAACACTTTCCAACAATGACTGTATGATTTTGAGGTCCATCACACTGAGGACAACTGAGGGACTCATATGCAACTATTACAGAAGGTTTAAACACTCACTGATGCTCCAGAAGGAAACATGACGCATTAAGAGCCAGGGGTGTAAACTTTTGAACAAAATAAAGATGTGTACATTTGTCTTATTTTGCCTAAATATCATATTTTTTTTTTCATTTAGTACTGCCCTTCAGAAGCTATAGAAGAAACTTACATGTTTCCCAGAAGACAAAATAAGTAAAACATACCCTGATTTTTAATTTCTCAATGCATCTCAGTGCATTGTGTTTCCTTCTGGAGCATCAGTGAGTGTTTGAACCTTCTGTAATAGTTGCATATGAGTCCCTCAGTTGTCCTCAGTGTGAAAAGATAGACCTCAAAATCATACAGTCATTGTTGGAAAGGGTTCAAATACACAAAATGCTGAAAAACCAACAAATTTATGGTGCCTGAAGGATTTTTCTGAAGAACAGCGGGCAGTTTAACTGTTCAGGACAAACAAGGGACTCATGAACAACTGTCACTAAACAAAAAAAAAAATCCTTCAGGTAACAAGACAGTATTAAGAGTCAAGTGGATGTAAACTTGAATGAAAAATGAAAAGGGTCATTTTTATAAATGCAACTATTATTTTCTCTTGTGGACTGTAAACACCTTTTATGTGATATATCTGATTCAGGTCAGTACTTAAAAAAATAACATGCATTTTGTATGATCCCTGACATTTCAGTAAAATAATTACCATTTTGCAGATTCTGCAAGGTGTACGTAAACTTTTGACTTCAACTGTGAATATAACTTGGGCTTGTTACATTGCATATGTATTTGACGTTCTGTGAGATTGTGCTTGACATAACATTCTCTTAGGCCTCAAACTGATACGAGATTCACTCATATTCACTCAATATTCATGTCGAAGTAACGCATGTAGAGCTGTTGGTCAAGGTCAGGGCCACTGAGGGCAGAAGTAACCACACAAGGCCTGGACATGAATAATGATGAGTCTCCCTGTTTAACACTGAAATTGAGAAGAGGGTTAAAAAAAGAACTAAACACAGGTGAACAGTGACCTGTAGAGGTAAGCCGGACCGATGTGGACTGCACAGACCAAGGAGGTCTTGGAGAAATCGCGTCATC
The DNA here is from genome assembly GCF_049309525.1 of Garra rufa. Taxonomy (NCBI): domain Eukaryota; kingdom Metazoa; phylum Chordata; class Actinopteri; order Cypriniformes; family Cyprinidae; genus Garra; species Garra rufa. Next base: position 16,364,620 of record NC_133385.1, read on the forward strand.
CCGTAAGCCAACAGTGGACACTTGAGCCCTTGGTGTTACAAAGGGCCGCTACTGAGACGCCTCCCAAAGCGCCATTAGGACCTCACGTGGTATTGAGTCGCTCACATCGAAGACTAGCATATAAACTTGTCTTTTGTTAAAAACGATGCTTTCTTTTGTATTTTACAAAGGGAAAGTCTATTGGGACTCTATAAAAATGTTTAATCCTTCTGAAGAAAAAAGGTCTATTATGAGGCAGGCTTAATTGTAAAGATAACAACACCTCTTGAATACAAAAGAGCTGTTATGATGACGCAGAGGAGCGTGGGAGCCAGAGCCAATTAATTAACCTGGCTGGCAAAAGGCAAGATATCACATAGCCAAAATATTGCTTAACATGAGAGATGAAGCGATCATGTTGCACACAACATGAACCACAAACCAGGCCTCACGCAGCATAATCAACAATGAACTGAGGAAAATGAGGATTTTGTTTTACAAACTTTGCATTTAGTCTTGACTAAAATATTCCATTTAAAAAATACAACATTTTAAAGAAAGTTCAAAATCAAACCAAATATTTTAACATTTTATAGGTTATTTAAAGGGATACTCACATGGACTATTTTAACAATGTTTTTACTACCTTTCTAGGTCTTGAACGTGTCAGTTGCGTTGCTGTCTACGCAGGGTCAGAAAGCTCTTGGATTTCATCAAAAAGATCTTAAATTCCGTTCTGAAGATGAACAACATTAAGGTGAGTAATTAATGACAGAATTTGGAATTTTAGTTGACAAACAGGCTCACATTTCAAACCCCAAATTAACAGACAACAACAAGGCACATAAATCTAAATAAAAATCATTTATTTTCATTAATATAGTAATCAATCTACCTAGAGCAAAGAAATAAAAGGTCCACCATGCCACTTTATTACTACAGTATGTGGAGGCTGCGCCAAGGTCTGAATACTGAACAGACGGACACACAGACCAATAAGGAGAGAGGGGGGCGGGGTTCATTCTGGTCTTCATTCTCCATGCCTAGTTTAAGGTGGGAGGGGCCAGTGTATTTGGGGGTGGAGTCAAGGATATAATTCCTTTCATCTAAAACTTGGGAGGGAAAGCTTTGAAATCTTCAAGCTAGAGGAACAGACCTGTTATAGAGGGGCAGACCAACCTTGACAGACACAGGAAAGCTGAAATGTCTGTGTTGGTGCGAGTGTATGCGAGTGTGCATGTGTGTGTGTGTGTCTGAGAGACGAGGTGTAACAGGTGCTGCTTAGATCCAACTTTCACTGTACACTTGAAGAGGTTTCAGACACGAGGGATAAAAAATTGAGGTAACAAACGCCTTCCTTTTCCGGTTCCTAAAAACAACAACAAAAAAAGGAATTTCAGACAATATAAAAATGCTACAAAAGACAAATGTGACCCTGGACTACAAAACCACTCATAAGGGAAGTTCTTAGCAATGCATATTACAAATAAAAAAATTCAAAGTTTTGATTTCTATTTATAAATATACCCATGCTACTTAAGACTGGTTTTGTGGTCCAGGGTCACCAATACAAACCTGTGGATTATTCATCTTGACATTATAATTTATGATCAATTTTTTTTCAGAGATAATACAATTTTGGTAAATACCAATATTTCTATGTATGAAACATAATACACAAAAATCTACAATGAATATTTGAAATGCTATAAGTGAACTTAGGCATCACAACATTATAATGTACAACAGTTAACTAAATAATTGAAAAAAAAAAAAACCTAAAGTAAAAAGAAATAGTTTAAAAAAAGTGTTACATTAAAAATTAGAAAAATAAGCTAAATCAAAATATAAAAAAATAAAAATCACAAACACATAAATCTACTAACAATCAAACCAAAATGAACACTGAAAAAATAAAAACAAAAGCTAATTTAAAATGAATAAATACTATAATAGTATATAAATAATTAAAAAAAAACACACTGATGTACAGTATGAAAATATTAAGTCTTAAAATTACATTAATCTGTGTTATTAAATTGTTTGTGTTCATAAAGATCAACTTTGGTAATTTACACTGCCATTCAAAGGGTTAGGATCAGTTAGACATTTCATGTTTTTTTTTTTATATGCTCATCAAAGCTGCATTTATTTGATCAAAAATCCAGAAAAAACATTAATAACATGAAATATTATTTCAATGTAAAATAATTGTTTTCTATGTGAATATATTTTTAAAATTTATTTATTTGATGCAAATGTGAATTTTCAGCATCATTACTGCAGTCTTTATTGTCACATGATCCCTCAGAAATCATTTTAATATGCTGATTTATTATTAATGTTGGAAACAGTGCTGCTTAATATTTTCATGAATAAACTCTTAAAAAGAACAGAATTTATTTAAAACAGAAATCTTTTGTAACAATATAAAGTACCGTTTAAAAGTTTGTGGTCAGTACATTTTTAGTCTCTTTTTTAATAATAAATTAATATTTTTAATCAGCAAGGATGTATTAAAAAGTGATAGCAAAGATTTTTTTTATATAAATGTTGTTCTTTTTAACTTTTTTATTCATCAAAGAATCCTGAAAAAAAAAAACAATCACAGATTTCTAAAAATAAAGCAGCACAACTGTTTCCAACACTGATTTAAAAAAAAGCAATAAATCAGCATATTAAAATGATTTCTGAAGGATCATGTGACACTGAAGACTGGAGTAATGGCTTCTGTATTTTTGATCAAGTAAATGCAGCCTTGATGAGCAGAAGATAATTCTTTAAAAAAAACTAAAAAATATTACTGATCCCAAACTTTTAAACAGCAGTGTATATGCAAAAATAAGCATAATAAGCATATTAACTGAACCGATAAATAAATAAAAATGTACATCTTAATACCTGCTCTCATCGGGGTGTGTTGGTTCCACTTGACACGATGGTGCCATCTGTATTAGTGTGAGACTGCTCCTTCACCACTGGAACTAAAGGCACACACAGATTATGCATGTTTCGTTAATTTTAGACTGCGTGTTGTTTCTATATAAGTTGTCAAAAGTAAGGTAGGCGAACTCACAGAAATAAGGGTGCTCCATGGCCTCGGTGGCAGTCAATCTCTGCTGATGGTCGTAGCGTAGCAGCTTGTCGAGAAGGTCCAGAGCCTCTGGACTCACCAAATGCTGGTTCTCCGTCTGCACAAACTGTTCCCAGCGCTTCCGTGTCTGCCTGTGGGATACGGCAGGAGAGTTTCAGTAACTGGACAAACTGGCATAGTAGTAGATTGTGTCACAATTAGTATTAAATTAATTGGTACTTTGTATCCGTAGGGCACTATGATTTTCGTGATGTGAAAAATGCAGACAAAAATCGCAGAATCCAGTCATAAAAATGGAATTTGCTGTATAACGTGGATTTATTTTTTGCCAAATTTGGGATGAATTAATCAAAAGTAGGTCCGTACACTTAAATCAAAATGTGATATGGACTACTGTCTGTGAATATTAAGATGCAAAAAATACTATTTAAATGTAAATCTGGCATGTTCTGTGTCTCTGTGTGAATGCATAGCACAGGCATGCGCTTTTGACCTTTACTACACACATACTGAAGCGCATGTGACGCTCTTAATGTTTTTAGCCTCTGCCGCCTCAATATTTGAGTTCATGAAAACATGAACATAAACTCCAGAACTGGAGTCACTTCATGAGCATTTTGCAGCTTCATATCATTTACAAACAGAAACCTATCTAGTCTAAATAGCAACCCATCAAAATAAAGGTTTTAGTGATAGTAATACTACTGATAATAAAACTATTTTTAAGGAATAGTTACCGTAAAAAAAATATTTACCAGAATTTATTTACAAGAAAAATTAAAAAAGTATTTCTGAAAAAAAAAAAAAAAAAAAAAAAAAAAATTAAAATATATAAAATGTATAAATATATTTTTACCAAAATCAATGCTTTTATTTAAAAAAATTAATGAAACCATTCAAATGGAACATTTTTTTTGTAAAAACATGCTTTGTGATTAATATTTTTAATTTAACCATTAAAACAGAGTCTAGAAAAAGTAAAACGGAAAAAAAACACAATCCAGAAAACTGGAAGACAAAAAAATGAATTTGGGAAAAAATAAAACAGATTTTATAGTGTGTATAGTATTTATAGTATGTATCGTTTACATACTATTCTAATTTTTTATAAATATTTTGTTTTTTGTTTTTTATTAATTTATTTTTTTTGTCATTTGTTTTAGTTTTTATTTCAGTTTGTTATTTTAGTAGTTTTAGTACTTTAGTTTTCTCTTAATGTAACAGTAACAGAAAAATCATGTAACTAAATGAAAATGAAAAATGTTGCCTTGGCAGCTAGTTGTAAAAATACATTCAAGTTTTTAATTATTTATTATTTCAGTTAATGTTATTTCAAGTAAATAATGTTTATATGGTTTCAATTTATTTAACTACAATAACTTTGCTTCTTATTTCAATATCCATGTACACTCTGAAGACACTTAAGTTCGGCCAGATATCATTAATGATACAGATTTATGTAAAAGGTTACTGAACTTAGTGGAAAGCCTTGGATTTACCTAACAATATAAATAAATACAAATTTATAATAAATAATTTGTCTTTTATTTGTGAATATGTGACCCTGGACCACAAAACCAGTCTTAAGTCGCTGGGGTATATTTGTAGCAATAGCCAAAAACACATTGCATGGGTCAAAATTATTGATTTTAATTTTATGCCAAAAATCATTAGGAAATTAAGTAAAGATCACGTTCCATGAAGATTTCTTGTAAAATTCCTACTGTAAATACATCAAAAATGTATTTTTTGATTAGTAATATGCATTGTTAAGAACTTAATTTGGACAACTTTAAAGGTGATTTTCTCAGTATTTAGATTTTTTTCCACCCTCAGATTCCAGATTTTCAAATAGATGTATCTCAGCCAAATATTGTCCTATCCTAACAAACCATACATCAATAGAAAGCTTATTTATTCAGCTTTCATATGATGTATACATCTAAGTTTTGTAAAATTTAACCTTATGACTGGTTTTGTGGTTCAGGGTCACATATAATATAATACAATATGACAAGTTTGTTTTTTATTCTTGTCTTCTTGTTGTGTGTTTAAAAGCAGTTTTAAAAAAATTTCTGAAATGCCTCTTTGACATTCTCTGCTGGTACTCACTGGCCAAGCAGGTCTTTGAATCGTGGATCCAGCTCAATGTGGTATTTGCGCAGGTAGCCAAATAACTCATCCGTTCCGAGAACTTTTGCAATCCGCACCAACTGGAGAACGAGGAAATCAAATCAAATCTTAGTCACATGCTTAAAACAGCGCTTAGCTAGTAGGCTTAAATGCATATTTATTTTAAATATAGTTATAAAAACATGAATAATCTATTCCTGATGTATAAGTAGGGCTTGGGCTGATAATTCGATAACGATAATTATCACGATATAGTTTTTTTTTTTTCTCTCGATAAAACGATAATGACAGTTCGATAAGCGCTCGATAATGTTTACGCACTATGCGTACCGCTGCACAGGCATTTTGCTGCCCGCACTTCCGGATGCCGCACGCAGTAATTAGTTTACAGCCACAGGGCTCTACAGTGAGACCATTTCACTTGCATTTGCTACTAAAAATTTGTTCGTGCGACTGTAAAAAAAATATTTAGGAGCACCATGTGCGACTGTCCCGATCAGCATATTTGTGTTTGCGTTGAGGGGAGCTTCAAAGGTTTCTACGGGTTTTTGCAACGTTGAGTAATGCATCACAGACATATCTCACCAATCCTTTCATAAATAAAGTGTAGAGAGAGTGTAAATAAGAGACTGATTGTGCAGTTAAGAGAGCGTCGTTGTTTATAATAGAGCTTTGTGATATCGCAAACTAAGATGAGTGACAGCTTTTAATAATTTTTAAGGGAGTTTGTAAATGAGATATTGATCTGATACAGCAGTTAAATAAACAAGAAGTTATTAAGTGACTTACATTGTCTGACTACAATTTTGCTCTATTTCATCGTCAAAAGTAATCTGAAAGAAGTCACAACTGCGCGCATCTCCATTCAAACACAGCGGTTAGGGCTGTGCAATATATCGAACGATATTGTGAGGCGCGTTTAGTCAATGAAGCCGGTGCTTTGATTAGTAGTAAATCTCCATCACGTGCGTTCCGCTCAGGTTCCGCTGGAGCGGCAATTGATACACAGAGACTTAAATCTCTGACAAGCTACGCCATATCGAGCTTAATATCGCATTCGATATTTAGCGCAATATGGCGTAGCTTGTCAGAGATTTAAGTCTCTGTGTATCAATTGCCGCTCCAGCGGAACCTGAGCGGAACGCACGTGATGGAGATTTACTACTAATCAAAGCACCGGCTTCATTGACTAAACGCGCCTCACAATATCGTTCGATATATTGCACAGCCCTAACAGCGGTGTTTCGTTTATGAATGAAACGAGCGTTTTTTAAAGGAATCTAGTGAATTTAGTGATTCAATTTCCCCTTCATAAAGAGAGTCACTTGCTTTATTCCCGAATGAACCATCCGTTCGAATGAATCAAATGAATGATATGATTCAGTAATTAAATCAGTGTCTTACCGCCACCTGCTGGCAGATCTGTTCAGTTATTTTAATCTTTAATATTTCTGTATTCAAAATGTTTTATTTAAAACATTAATCTCAACATGAATTTATGATAATTTTGATTGCACTCATGTCACCTCTGAGCCTCATTAAACATATGAAAAGGTAAAAACAAAGGTAAAAAACAAAATTCCCCTGTAAATCATTTTGAGGAGTCAAATATCACATCGTAATAGGAAGGCAAAAATTTTTTATCAGAGTTTTGATTATTATTTAGAATGTGGTCCTAAATTTTTAGGTAAGCA
>NC_133385.1:16376519-16463706 GCF_049309525.1 Garra rufa
AAATCATTTTAATATTCTGATTTGCTGCTCAAAAAACATTATGTATGTATTTCTCCCCCTTTCTAATCAGCATATTAGAATGATTTCTGAAGGATCATGTGACACTGAAGACTGGCGTAATGATGTTAAAAATGTAGCTTTGATCACAGAAATAAATTCATTTTAAAATATAGAATTAGAAATTCAAATAGAAAACAGTTATTTTACATAGTAAAAATGTTTTAAAATGTTACTGTTTCTGCTGTACTTTAGATCAAATAAATGCAGGCTTGATGAGCAGAAGAGAATTAAAAAAACATCTGGCAGTGTATATATATATTTTAATATTTCTATTTAGCCTTGATTTATTTTGATTTTACTCTTAGCTATTTTAGTACTTTAACTTATTTCAGTTTATTTCCCAAGGCAACATTTCTAATTTTCAATGAAGTTTAAACTAATATTTATCTCTTATTATCAGCTTTATTTCAACTAACAAAAACTATTTTAATAATTTTAGTTATAAATAACAACACTGGCATCAAAATGACTTACCAATGCCAGTGTAACCATACAAAAAAACAAATAGCCATACTAAATTACAAGTTGGCACAGTTCATAGTTCATTTAAAATACCATCATTTAGGGTAGGGCTATTTAGGTATTAATTTTTTTCCTATGGAATTCAAACGGACAATTTTTGATACATTTTTTGTATCTTTTTTCCACACACCAATATAAACATCAAAGTCTTATATTCCATGCTCAAATATAATTTTCCATTCTGCATACTCAAACTGGCACATCATATTTAGAATCAATGTCGTGGAACCTTTCATGGCTTGTGAATTTTGAAAGGTCGACTTTAGAAGACTGATATCAAGCACAATAGTTACCAACAGTGTGTTTACACAATACATCATCAATTGGCCATAATGGCAGCACTGAACGTAAACATTGCCACTGAACCTGAAATAAACTCACATATTTAGCTGATTATTGCTGCTGAAAATGATCAATTATTGTCATGTTTTGGGCTGTACTAATTGGTCAGACCGGGAAAAACATTTAGAGTACTACAGACTGCCAAAAGATAACAAATCAAGGTGAAGAGCGCAAAAAAACTGTCTGAGGAACAAGACATTTGTGGTTGGCCAAACTGAACCAGGATTTTCAGGGCAAGAATCTTGACAACATTCGTATTTGCTCTTATCATTTCAGTCAGGTAGGTGAAATAATAGGCTAATATGTTAATTAATACTGCTCATACGTATCTTTACCACCTATTAACTTTAGTTTGACAAAATATTGCACCCTTTCCTGCTTACTAAGTCCTCTATATGATTTAGAAGCTTCCACACGTTTTTTCTGTGGTTTAGACAGCATAAATTAGCGGAACAACATATTCAGTAGCACATTAACCATGCAATTGACACTGTTGTTTACAACCGAGTATCTCCAATATGGCCGGACATCTGGGTAATAGACCAAAACGTAAGTGCAAACCCTCTATTTTATGGCTAAACAAAAAAAAGAAGAAAATACCCAAAATGAATAAATAATGACAGCCTATTCATCACCACTTGCAATTACATATGTGCACTGTGCAAAACAGAAGCACATTAATAGCTCCAGAGGAGTCTAACCATTAAGACCACTAAATGCTGTATTAGTGCACTGGTTTAGAATGGTAATTACTAGATGTGCACAGTGCACACTTGAGGGAATCGTTGCATTTGCATAAAATCTGTGGATGCTGTGGACAGTCACACACTCCTCTCTCTAACGCTGCATCTGTAAATCCGTTCATGTCATCCTCTCATCATCAGCTCTCAAACCGGGGCTGCTCGATCACGCAGATTGATGACTTTCCCAGCACGATCGATAGCGAGCCTACAAATGTGAACCACTGCGCAAAGAAAACCAGCAGACATGCACAAAATTATACACGAAACGCGCCTGGGTACAGGCAGCTCACTGTGTTTTGCAGGTGATGATGCACTTGGGCTTTTTATAGCTTTAAATCTCTCACCTCCAGGTGGGCACATGGGCCTCGTAGTCCCAGTATTCCCTGCTCTTCAAAGTGTTGACATCGGCATACACCCGAGATTTACTACCGGCCACCGGGCCGGGCATGGCGTGCGACGGGGCTCAGGGTGTATCAGAAATCCGATCGCCAAATCCAATCCAAAACACACAAACACAGGAGGACCACCGATCTGAGATAGACCAGCCCCGGGGAGGTCTGATGGTATCCGGTTCGGGCGTGTGATATCTAATAACAGCGGCGTAAACGATGGAGCGCGGTGGCCGCTGAGCAGCGCTCGTTCCCCGGCTTGTCAGTGGCGTTTAGAGCGCCTGGAGATCCGAGGGTGAAAATGAATGGTGGGTAGTCTGTCAAATGTGCTAATATCGCACGCAAAGCTGCGAATATGAAGTCTAGACTGTCTATTTCGGATCTGTATGTGAGAAGTTTTCTGCAAAGTTATTTGGTTTAAAAATAGACTTTGAGTCCTAGGCGGGGGGGTTTGTTTAAATCTAATTATTGTGGGTTAAACCCCCCCACCACCCCAAAGGGGCCTCAAATCCCTAGATCCAAAGCATAGAGATCCAAGAAGAAAAGCCAGGATGTGTTTCCTCTCAGTCTTCAGTCTGTAGCAGTGGATGTTGGAAAATGCAGTCAACGTAACTGAGTAGAATATAACTAACCAGTCTCTAAGCTTCAGGATATTGACTGGTTAGAGAGAGACAGAGAGGGAGGGAGAGAGAGAGGCGGTGGACTACAGATCGATGTTCTGCTCGACCCCCGTGGAAAACCTTGTCCCCGTGACGTCGCTTGCGTGAAGTCGATATGCAATAATCGCGAAACCCGTTTATAATCCCCGTGCAGCGTTCTGCTTGTGATCGGGGTTCGGGTTTTCCGGACCAATCCCCCCGTGCTGCAGCAGGAAAAACGGACTGCAACGGTTTGACCCGGAAGCGCAAGATAGCTTTATCAATTAGCATTGAACAGCCGGAAGTACAAGTTGTCATGGCCACTGGGCATGTCCGTCCGTTGCTATGCGCCCATATATGAAAGACTTCCGTTTCCATTGATGACTGAGGAACAAGCAGTGCATATAGACACAAGTACTATAAAACATAAACTATAATACATTTTGAGGAAATGTATTGCTGCGTTTTTCACAGTACCTAGTTCACTCATTCATCACAAAGAATCATCGCACACGCAGTTTTGTATGAATGGTTTACCTTAGTAAACGATGAACTTAGGGAAACACATACGCAACCAGTCGAAATGTTTTTAAAGAAGTCTCTTCTGCTCACCAAGCCTGTTTTTGTTTGATCCAGAGTACAGCAAAACAGTGAAATATATTGACTATTTAAAATAACTGTTTTCTATTCGAATATATTTTAAAATGTAATTTATTCCTGTGATCAAAGCTACATTTTCAGCGTTATTACTCCAATCCTCAGTGTCGCATGATCCTTCAGAAATCATCCTAATATACTGATTTGATGTTCAAGACACATTTTATTATTATTATCAATATTTAAAACAGTTTTTTCAGGATCTTTAGAAATAGAAAGATCCAACGATCAGCATTTATCTGAAATAAAAAGCTTTTGTAACATAAACTATGCCATTGTTTTACTTATATTATAGTATTATAGAAATTAATACTTTATTTAGCAAGGATGCTTTAAATTGATCAAAAATATTGATAAAAACATTTAAAATGTTACAAAAGATTTCCATTTCAGATAAATGCTGTTCTTCTAGTCTATGAAATTGACTTTCTATTCATCAAAGAAAGCTAAAAATTGAAATTCAACTGTTTTCAACACAATAAATGTCTTTTGATCAGCAGATCAGAATATTAGAATGATTTCTGAAGGATCATGTGACTGGAGTAATAATGTTAAAAATTAAGCTTTGAAATCACAGGAATAAATTACATTTTTAAATATATTCAAATAGAAAACAGTTATTTTAAATAGTAAAAATAATTCAAAATTTTAGTTTTTGCTGTACTTTGGATCAAATAAATGCAGGCTTGGTAAGCAGAAAGCATTAGAAATCTTACTGAATTAAAAAAAACTTTTGACTGGTGGCATGTATACCTGTATGTAAACGGCATATTTAAATCTAGCACGTAATTCTTCTCATAACATAATTGTTTACAATATTAAATATCAATTCTGATGTTATTTATTAATTTAATATTTTATTTAAAGGTCTTCCATAACGTTGTCTTGGACAAACAAAAAACGTGCTGATTTTAAATATGCTTTATTTTTTCATGGAGTACCACAATAATGAATTTATGTGTTTATTATTTTTTTAAATAAAGGATTTAACGGCGAAGCAAACGGGCAGACGAAACCATGCTATTGTTTACCTTAGCAACCATGGCAGAAACGACAGGGGACGGTCAAATCTACACGGATAAAAAACAACTTGTTAAACTTGTGGAGGACTTGAAGTAAGGCACAAAAGCTATATTTTTCAAAATCCTGCTGTCATATTTGCCTAAAGATAACCTGTAATGTTAAATTATTCGTTTTAATACTATTATGTAGTTGGCTGATAACGAGCCGGCAGCGTTTTAACTGAACCCTGTCTCTAAACGATTCATTTCGTGTTCTGTCATCAAACATTTTATGTTATATAAGGTAATTATTTTTACATTTGAAGAACTAATTTCTCTCAATTTCAATTTAAGACGCTACAATGCAGCGCAACAAGCAGAAATCGACATGTTTGAACGATATATTAGTCGACAGGACCCACAGACTCAATCGGAGAGTTTTGAAACAGCATCACAGGTGGAAATGGCAACGGTACGTGTTTTATACACGACGTGTTACATACGTTTTGAATATTTTATCTTTGTATTTAATGTTAAACAATTGAATTCAGTCATGACATAATGCTCAGTACGTCGTGACGTCTTTGTTGTTTCTTTCCACTCAAATTTTGAGCTAAAATATTGCCTTTATGTGTAAATCTTGTAATATAAAACGTTTTACGTTGTTGTGTGTGCTTTAAATAATTTAATATGTGACCCTGGACCACAAAACCAGTCATAAGGGTCGACTTTTTTATTAAAATATGTATCGTTTAAAAGCTGAATAAATAAGCTTCACATTGATATATGGTTTGTTAGGATAGAATCTTTGATCGAGATAAAACTATTTGAAAATCTAAAGGGTGCAAAAATATTAAAATATTAAGAAAATCACCTTTAAGGTTGTCCAAATGAAGTCCAAATGAAGTCCTCAAAAATTAAGTTTTTATATATTTACAGTAGGAAATTTACAAAATAGCTTCATGGAACGTGATCTTTACTTAATATCTTAATGATTTTTGGCATAAAAGAAAAATAGATAATTATGACCCAAACAATGTATTGTGGGCTATTGATACAAGTATACCCATGCCACTTAGGACTGGTTTTGTGGTCCAGGGTCACATATGTTTTTATAAATTTCCATGACATTCATTGTCAATCTTTTGATACCAGAGTCCAGGAAGGAGAACCAAAGTACGCTCTCCAGAGAGACAACAGCTCCTGACACTGGAACAGAAATGTGATATTGCCAAAAGCATGCATAAACAGATGACTGAGGATTTGAAGAGAGCAAAAAAACATTCAGAAAAAGAGCTGGACAATTACAAGGTCATTAGTCAAGAGAGAGAGAAACTCATTAGGCTATTACAAATTCATATCATACGCTTGTATAATTGATTCTACCCTCTTTAGGCAACTCTGGAAGAAGCTGATATTCACTTGGCGGAGGTTAAAAAAGAATATTGCCAGTTTGATCGTGACATTGGTAAAGCGCTGCGGGACAAAAAGTGTATGACGATGAGTGCTGAGAAGGTCATCAGATACATTGAGAATAAAGTAAAGGCCAAGGTAAAAGAAAACTTCATATTGCAGGTTTACACTGACAAGATTATCACAATAAAGTGCTCACATTTTTCCAGGAGAACCTGGTTGAGAAGTTGCATCAGAAGAATGCAGGACTCCTCGCGTACAAGAAAAAACTACAAATCCAATTAAAACAACAAGAGGAGATGGGTGAAGGGCTGACAGCTTTGGACTTTGAGCAGCTCAAGTTTGGGAACATGAAATGTAGGAAGCGACTGGATGAGCAAAACCTCAAACATATGGAACTCAAACTGCTTGCAGGGAAGACCTTGCATGTTTTGAACTCTGAGAAGGTGAGATGCTCCATCAACCATAATGTGGTCCACAAGCCTGATAGCTGAAGATATCAACTATGTGTTGAGCTACACACCACAGTATTAGGATAGGTCTTGTAATGCTATAGAGGGTTTGCACTTCCATCATGATTTGGTCAGTTACCCGGATGTGCGGCCATACTGGCTATACTCGGATGTAAACAACAGCATGGATTGCAGGGTTAATGTACTACTGAATATGTTGTTCTGCTAATTTATGCTGTCTGAACCATGGAAAAAACGTGTGGAAGCTGCTAAATCATATAGAGAAGGACTTAATAAGCAGGAAGGGCGCAATATTTTGACAAACTATAGTTAATAGGTGGTAAAGATACATACGAGCAGTATTGATTAAGATATTAGCCTAATATTTCACTTTTCCTTACTGGAAATTATAAGAACAAACATGTTGTCAAGATTCTTGCCCTGGAAATCCTGGTTGAGTTTGGCCAACCACAAACGGATTTTGTTTCACAGTTTTTGCACTCTTCTCTTTGGTTTGTTACAACTTTTGGCAGTCTGTAGTATTTCAAATGTTTTTCCTGGTCTGACCGATTAATACAGCTCAAAACATGACAACAATTGATCATTTTCAATGGCAATAATCAGCAAAATATGCAAGTTTCGTTCGGTTCAATGGCATTGTTTACATTCAGTGCTGCCAATATGGCCGACTGATGGCGCGTCATGAAAACACTCTATAGGGAACTGTTGGCCTTGATCTGTAGGTGTAGGTGTATAGAGAATTTTTTCAATATTTCTATCTTGCAGGAGAAGCTTCAGACCTTGACGCACGAGTCAGATGTGCTAAGCAGTGACATTGCTTTACGGACAAAGTTACTGGTTAAGATTGAGGAGGAGACTAAGCAAGCAGAGAAGGTCAGGATAATGTAATTCCTTATATGCACTACAGAAGCCAATATTATGGTAGTAAATAACTAAATATTTACAATTTAAAAATTCTGGTAATCTGTCAACCATTATTAAAAAAAACAACTACTAGAAGGCATTTGTACTAGATGGAGTGGTACTCCACTGGCCAAAAGCCATAATATGAATTTTCTTTTTCCTGACAGGAACGAAACAAAGCAGAGGTTTTGAACAGGAAGTTGAGGGGCCAGTTGGCCGATTTTCAGGTACCACATGTCCTACAATACATCAAAGTTAAAGAGTCTCACATCCAGCTCCAGAAGAGTGTTAGAGAATGGGAACGCAAGGTGGAGATTGCAGAGGTGAGGATTCTTCAAACGTTTTTTTTTTTTATGGGTTTCAAGCACATAGCGCTGAAACCCTATTGTAATTGTTAGAATGGTCATGGTCATGTAAAACTGATCGTGCAGACCAAACCGTAAGTCGTAGAGAAGCTGTGGGGCAGCTGTGGCCTAATGGTTAGAGAGTCGGACTTGTAACCCAAAGGTTGCAGGTTCGAGTCTCAGGTCCAGCAGGGATTGTAGGTGGGGGGTAGGTGGTGTACAGCACTCTCTCCACCCTCAATACCACGCCGCAGCAATGGCTGCCCACTGCTCTGGGTGTGTGTTCACGGTGTGTGTGTGTTCACTACTGTGTGTGTGCACTTGGATGGGTTAAAGTATGGGTCACCATACTTGGCCTCACTTCACCTCCTTTCCTTTCCTTTGAAACTTGGAGGGATGGTGTTACTCACACTGCCGACAAAGTGACCAAAGCTTATGTCGTTGAAATCCTTAGCTCACACTGGACACCTGAGATTTGATTGTGAACCTGCTGAGATTTTTAGGTTCCAATTGGAACCAAACCTGTGCAGAACAAATCTCTGGAGAGTGAATATCAATAATTATTTTTTAAAAAGTTGAACTTTCGACTCACTGTTTGAACGTTTGAAAGGGTCAAGGCCACTTTAGTAAAATGCCTATAACTCCTGAACGGAATGAGATATCTCCGCCAAACTCAGAACACTTTTGTAAGAGCTCAATCTAAAGTCACAGAGGAAAAAAATCACTACGCTTGACCACATGGCGGTGCTATAAGAAGAAAAAATATATAAAACGGCTATAACTGCGCAACCATTTGTCGTATCAACATGAAAATCAGTGTACATGGTCTTGGACTGAAGTGCCATAAGTGTCTACAAGGACATTTGCATGTCTCAAAAAACATGGCCACCATTGGCCATTAGGCAAAACCTAAAAAAACACTGCAGTACAGTTCTCTGGACTCTCTAGGCCAATAATTATCAAAAAGAAATGTTGAAACGTACCCTTTGGGAAGCTATAGCGGGGTTGTTTACAAAAGGGGCCTGTCCAAATCCTATAAAGCTTAAAGGAAAACTCAAAACTTCACGAAACCTGCTGAGCACATGCGACAGGTGATTCTAAACAAGCATGTAGAGTTTTAGGGGGATCGGACCACAGCTGGTGCTATAACATCTCATAAAAGTTAAAAAACATCATATTCTATGGTAGGGTGACCAAACGTGCCACTTCTCTGGGACACGTTCAGCATAGGATTTCTAAGTTGCCTAAAATAACCATGTGTTGGTTGTTTGCACTGCACCAATCGATCATTGTAAGACAGCAAAGTACCACAAGAGTGTTTCGAAAGCATGAACCCATCTGCTCTGCTCTCTATAGCTCTTGTGGTACTTTGATGTTATACATACAATCGATCAGTGCACTGCAAACAACCAACACCTGGTTATTTTAGGCAATTTAGAAGTCCTGTGCTGAACGTGTCCCAGAGAAGTGGCACGTCTGGTCACCAAATTCTATGGCAGGTTACTTGGATTTGATAAAAATGCTTTTTTAATCATTGATTTAGGTGGGTACAGCCTTGCTAAATAATATGCAATGTCTTTTCCCGAATGCTTAAATGCCCTAAGCGCTTGAACCCCGGTAATCGCTGCTTGCAGCTATATTTTTATTTATTTATTCAAGAATAAATTATTTTATTGTGGTTTTTAATTACCTTTTTATTCCAGATGTCATTAAAAACCTACATGAAATCTTGGGACAAGCTTCGGATCGCTGCTGGAGCCAGACCAATTCCTGGACGACTTGCAGCCATAGATGCTGGATTGTATGGGTTCTGAGCAAAACTACTGTCGTAAATAACCTCAGTCCCCTAGATGATGTCAAAAATGCCTATACATTTCTCATCTTCTGCCGAATTTTAGTGTAATCTACAAACGCATCAATATAAACAATAAAAACAACCCTCAACAATGCATTAATGAAAAAGTTTATTAGTGCTGTGTATATTAAATGCTACATACAGATATTTCAGCATGAATGTCACATCAACCGCCACATGAAGTTTTCTTACTAGCTCATTCACAATCTACAATTTGAAAAAAAGCTAAGGAGAAGTATGTGTGCTTGGAAGCGCAGATACTTGGAACAGATTACGGGAACTAACACAGCAGGCATGCACGGGGTGGAGAGGTCTCAAAACCGTAGAGGAAGGCCATCGATCTTAACGTTCCCCTGTGGTCCTGACACGTCTGCCAAGAATATAGATATTTATATAGAGATTTTAAACAATATTAATAAAAAAAATTAATATACAAACGTGAAAACATAAAAAAACAACAGTTTTCAAATCCAGCCCCTGCTTAAGGCCAAAGTGTCACGATCACATCTAACCTCTAACTGCAAGAGGGAGATGATCCTAAAGGGCCAATGATCAACATATAATACTGCATAAGCAACAGAGCTGAGAATGTCATTTTGCCCCAGAATGATGGGAAATTGTGATATGGGTGGGAGGGAAAAAAGCAGGCAAATCAAGACTTGGACAGCTTGTTCTATTCAAATTTAGCTTTGTAGACCAATAAAAAAAGTGGTAGCTTCTTCTAATATTAAAAAAGGAGAGTATGCGATTCAAAAATTAAAGAATGCTCTTGTATGAGTACCAATTACTCTCTAAATCAAATATGTATATACTACGATTGTAGTAAGAGTCAGTTTAAAGATGAGTTTGATGAGTATCAACATACATTCACTAACAAAAACATCAGAATGACGTGCGTTTAAGTCAAGGCCTTAGAGGCCCAAAACAAACACTTTCCCTCCTGGATTCTGGGGGAAACCGAAAACTATTTTGAAAGTCTTTGATCTTACGTTTTGTATAAAAGAATAACAAAAAAAATGACTCGCCGTCATGTTGCGAAAGGCAAATGACTGCAGGCAAGACATGGTGTTGGCAGATTCGAGATCAAACACATGTATAAATCTATACAGTAGAGCAAGAATGACACTTAGGGTACTGTACAAGTACGTGAGTCCTGTATGGGGGGGCGGGTGGTCGGGCAAGGGGCCAAAACCTTTATAAAAAACAGACTCAACTTTCACACAACCTTGAACACACCAATTACAATCCAAACTACATCTACAAAGAGGCTGAAATCAATTGTAAAAAGGCAAATCGGAAACGAAACGTAAAGAATGTATGAATCAGAACTTCACATGAAAAGCTACTTATAAAATTGTGGTGCAGTTTAAGAAAGACAACGCAATATCTAATGACAGGACTGGTAAACAAGTTGCATACATACTAACTATGTACATACAGTAATACAGGAAGCCTTTTCAGGTTTTTTAGGCAATTTTCAGGACAGCTGTACTGACTCTCGTGGTAATATGAACTGTTTGTATACAAGATTTCTATATAGATTCTATATATTTACGTATAATCTCAGTGAAATGTAGAGACCGTCTGAGGTCATTATATTTCTGCTGGTTAACGATCTGTCCCGTTAAGGTGTGGTACAGTACGACGATGGTTTTTGGTACATACTGTTAGTTGCCACAACAAGGGGAACGTCAACATTGACATATACAGACAGTTTCAACAGTTCATAACAGCACAACTTTGTCCCCCTTTTTGTTTTGTCGTTAGCTGTGGGGCGAACTAAATGCGCACAGTAGGCTGCCGGAGGTGCTCCAAATGTGTCTACATTGGAGCAAGGCTAGTGATCGAGTAGAGTTATTACGTAGAGGCACACAGTAAGCAGTTTCAACCGTATTAGGTACTACCAAAAAATGTATGGCTGACCAAATTGTCTTGTGCTCTAGAGATCTGATGGGGGCACTGCGAGCCACATCGGGGCAAGGGGCCACGATGCAGGGCAAATGCCACCCTACTGGACTAGGGTCACAGTGCTATCTGGGAAAGAGTTCAGAGATTGGTTTCCCTCCTCCCAGTATTCAAATATAAGCCAACAATCGATAACCCAATTAAAGTATGCCTCTTGGTGTCAAAAAGGGAATAACTACTTGTTGAGCATGTTACAAAATGAGGTATTATGAGGTTACTGGGCCTTGTAAGAATTAATTTGACTGGGGTAGTTGCTAATACCTTTGCAAATGGTAATCGGGGGCACAAGTTACTGAATGAGAGAGGACACCGGGTACCCCCCGCCTTCAGCCGTGTGCTGGACAGTATGCTCCTGAAGGGCTCCTAGATCAGCAAACCGCTCTCCACACCATACACATTTAAACTGGGCATCTCTGGCATGCACACTTTGATGCTTGGCCAGGTGTTCCCGCTGCTTGAAGCCCTTGTCGCAACTGGCGCACTTGTAGGGCTTCTCTCCGGTGTGGACGCGTCTGTGCCGCTGCATCTCTGAGGAGTACTTGAAGCGCTTCTCGCAGTCGGGACATTTCAAGGGCTTCTCCCGGGACGGGTCACATCGGTGTTGCACGAACTCTGAGGAGGACAGGAAGCGGCGGTCACACAGCGAGCATTTGAGAGGCTTCTCGGTGCAGTGGGAATTCTGATGGCGCTGTAGCGTGGTGGCCTTTTTGTAGGCCTTGCCGCACACGTCACATTTGTAGGGCTTGTCTGGATTTGTGGGTGTCGAGGAGGACTCACCACATTTGTGACGGAGCAGCTCCCCGGACTGGCTAAAGCCCTTCCCACAGGAGGCGCACTTGAAAAGGTTGTCCATGCCGTGAACGTGCTGGTGGTACAACAAGTGGGACGGCTGCAGGAAGCCCTTGTCGCACAGGTTGCATTTGAAGGGGCGGTCGGCGGAGGGTTTGTGCGTGCGCCGGTGGCGCACTAGGGCGTATTGTTGTTTAAAGCTCATCTGGCAGTCTTCACAGTGGAATGGCCGCTCCTCCGAGTGGGTGCGTTCGTGCTGTCTCAAGTCGGACGGACGCTTGAAGCCCTTCCCGCACGTGGCGCAGCGAAACGGCCGAGCACCTTGCGGCTGACACTGGTGGTGGAGGAGCTCGGAAGACTCTTTGAAGTGCAACTCGCAAAGGTTGCACTTGAACAGGTGCTCACCCGAGTGGGCGTACATGTGACGGACTAGGTGGGATCGGTGCTTGAAGCTTTTCTCGCACACCGCACACTTGAACGGCCGTTCGGAGCTGTGGGTACGCTGGTGGTGGGCTAGATGAGAAGACTGGCTGAAGCTTTTATCGCATGTTTCACACTTAAAGGGCTTCTCGCCCGTGTGGACACGTTCATGACGGGTTAGCTCAGATAAGTGGCGGAAGCCCTTGGAGCACACCGAACACTTGTAGGGCCTGTCAGGTTGCGAAGGCTCAAATGTAGGCTGGCCTGATGTCCCGACAGCAGCGCTGCCACTGGACGAAGCTTCGTCGTTGGATGGTTGCCCCGGAGTGGCCGTAGACGAAGTTGGCGTGGCATTTCCAGAACCAGGCCGATAAGTTTTTTCACATATAGAGCACTTCATGGGGTTGCCGCTGTTATGGGCATTGTGATGCTGCGCTAGCGAAGTTAGTAAGGAGAAGCCCATCTTGCACACTCCGCACACAAAGGGTTTCTGCTCCACCTGGACGCACTGGTGCTCCAACAAGTCTGTGGCTTGGTGGAAGATTTTCAGACACTGCGTGCACTGAAACGAACGGTCTTGGCTCACCATGCACTGGTGCTCATGTGGATTTGCCAGATGGGAGATGTCATGGCCACATGCACCACACTTGTGTCCCTCGCTCCCTACATGCAAAGAAGGCTGCTGTGCTTGTGCCGGATGCTGCTGCTGCTGGTTGTGCTGCTGACCGTGATGTTGCTGCTGCTGTTGTTGTTGTTGCTGCTGCTGCTGGGATTGTTGCTGCAATGCCGTGTCCGGCTGGAGGACGATGCCGTAGACGGTGCAACCCAGTGTGTCCGCACCTGGTGGGATGGTGTGCACCACTGGAGGCGGGGCAACAGCATGCTGCTGCCACGCCTCCGTCATGCGGGCTCGGGTGTACGGATTCAGCTTTGAGCCGTAGTGGAACCTCTTTCCAGACGAATTCAGGGGGATGGGATTGTTGGACTGTCCACGGTGGGAAAGGTGGGGAGGCAGAGAGGAACTTATTTTGACAGCTCGTGAGAATGACAAATGAAGAAGAAATTTTCAGGAACACTTTGGGGCTTGATATAAACAGCGAACAGACATGAATGTGAGCATCAGCCAAAAGTGCAAAGGAGCTTGACCTTCTTCATCACCTCGGTACAGCCCTGTAAGAGAAAAACAAGAAAACTTGATTAAAAAGAGTGCAATAAGACACTCCACACATTTTAGGGGCTTTCACACTGCAGGGCTCTAAAACAAGAAGGGTTTTGCACCAAATAAACCTTTTCATAGTTCATAGAACTATTAGCGAAAGTTCACGCTTTTTGGCGTAGACCAAACCGCAGGAACTAGCGTATTTAGTTCTAGGAAACCCGTTTGGAGATTTAATCAATTTTCATGCTCTTTTAATTGCGTAAATTGTGCATTTACATTCCATCTCTGTTATCAAGAAACCCACGACACACAACAAAAACAGCACCGATCCCCATGTCCTCCATTCACCGGTTGTTGACGTTTGTAAATGCTATGAATAAAGACGTCAGTGACGGCTGCTTCAGAGTTCCTGCTGCTGTTCTTAGAACTACATGGTGCGAAAGTGCCTATAAAACAGTTTTGAGCTTTGATGGAACCATCAGTTGCCTCATACATTTGTTGATCTTGTACATGCCATTTTAAGCCTTGCAAATTTAAACTTCATATTAAAATTAATATTGCATATTTAAATGTTACCAAGGGAATGTCATCTAACTGGCTGACAAAGGGCGCTTTTAGGGAAGGTTCTGTCATTAATTACTCACCCTCATGTAAGGCCTTTGTTCATCTTCGGAACACAAATTAAGATTTTTTTGATGAAATACAAGAGCTCTCTGACCCTGCATAGACAGTAATGCAACTACCGCGTTCAAGGCCTAGAAAGGTAGTAAGGACATTGTTAATGTTAGTCCATGTGACATCAGTGGTTCAACCGCAATGTTATAAAGCTATGAGAATACTTTAAAATTATGGTTGAACCACTGATGTCACATGGACTATTATATCTATTTTCTGGGGCTTGAATGTGGTAGTTCCTGTCTATGCAGGGTCTGAAAGCTCTCGGATTTCATCAAAAATATATTAATTCATGTTCCGAAGATGAGCGAAGATGTTACGGGTTTGGAACGACATGAGCGCGAGTAATTAATGACAGAATTGTATTTTTGTGTGTACTATCTTTTTAAGGCTGCTCTGTACTGCTCTGGACACAATGGTGCATAAAAATCAAGCTAAATTTTACCTGCTCTGACCCACCTCATCCCCTAGTATCAAAGTGTACAGTTGCAATTGCTGTGTTTATGCCACCTGAGTAGCATTTTATTAGTATAAGACGCCTGAATGCCAGTTTAGAAGCATGTCTTTGTTTATAGAAAACATAGCTGAAATTAAAATGTGTTTGGCTAGTAAAAAAAAAAAAAAAAAAATGGTCCAAATGGGACAGAATATAATATCCGTATTGTTCAACAATAAGAGTCCTGACACTGACAGTGGCTTGCATCACTAAAATTGACCAAAGACATCATATTCAGAGGAAGCTGGCTATTTGTGATCCTAGACCACAAAACCAGTCTTAAGTAGCACAGGTATATTTATAGCAATAACCAAAAATACATTGTATGAGTCAAAATGATCAATTTTTCTTTTATGACAAAAATCATTAGGATATTATGTAAAGCCAATAAATATATCAAAACATAGTTTTTGACTAGAAATACACATTGCTAAGAACAAAACATTTTTGCACCCTCAGATTTTCTGTCAAATATTGTCCTATGTGTAAATCTCAATTTGAGAAAATTGACCCGTATGACATTTAAGGCAACATGAGTTTACAGACTGCTGGTGATGCTGGTGATGAAAAAACAGCAGTGCTCATGCAATCCACTACATGATATAACTGGTTACAGCAGGAACACCTACTACATCAGCAAAGCGACTTGATGACCTTGGCAATTTAACCACTGTTAATGTGAACGGCCTTAATCTTTACTGCAACAGCTGGCTTTGAATCTTGGCTGGATGGTCTATAAGAAGATCTACATCATTTCCACCAATGCACATTTCAAATAATCATATCATACTAACTTTGTTTTGAATATTAAGTGCACATTTATATTCTACCTGAGTACCTGATAAACTAACAATAAGTGAAGACAGTATCATATGCACCAAATGAAATCTGATCACAGACCACTTCATACTAGTGATAGCACAGGTAGGAGCATCTGTCTGGTACACCTCAGGTTTCATTTTGGATAGTGAGATAGACTGGCTTGCTTTGGGGTATCACAGCAAATACATATGTGACCCTGGACCACAAAACCAGTCTTAAGTCGCTGGGGTATATTTGTAGCAATAGCCAAAAATACATTGCATGGGTCAAAATTTTTGATTTTTCTTTTATGCCAAAAATCATTAAGGAACTAAGTAAAGTTCATGTTCCATGAAGATTTTTTGTAAAATTCCTACTGTAAATATATCAAAATGTAATTTCTGATTTGTAATATGCATTGTTAAGAACCTAATTTGGAGAACTTTAAAGGTGATTTTCTCAGTCTTTTTGATTTTTTTGCATCCTCAGATTTCTGATTTCAAATAGACGTATCTCAGTTAAATATTGTCCTATCATAATAAACTATACATCAATAGAAAGCTTATTTATTGAGCTTTCATATGATGTATAAATCTTAGTTTTGTCAAATTTAACCTTATGACTGGTTTTGTGACCCTGGTCCACAAAACCAGGTCTTAAGTAGCATGGGTATATTTGTAGCAATAGCCAAAAATACATTGTATGGGTCAAAATTAAAATATAAATATTAATAAGTAAATATGTTCCAAGAAGACATTTTGTAAATTTCCTACCATAAATATATCAAAACTTAATTTTTGATTAGTAATATGCATTGCTAAGAATTTCATTTGGAGGCGATTTTCCCAGTGTTTTTTTTTTTTTTGTACCCTCAGATTCCAGATTTTCTAATAGTTGTATCTCGACCAAATATAACAAACCATACACCAATGGAAAGCTTATTTATTCAGCTTTCAGATTAAGTGTAAATCTCAATTTCAAAAAATTGACCCTTATGACTGGCTTTGCGGTCCAGGGTCACATATGATACCCAAAATGCTGTCCAGGTAGGACGCTCACTTAGGTTTTGAGACACAGTCCTATTGTCTCCATCACATTAATCGCATGTGTACAAAAGGGTAACGTTACACCTGTCCCAAAGCATGCATGTTTATGAACATGTAATAACAGATATGGAAGATGTGTAACGAATGACGCTCGATCACCGCGTATTTGTTTACACACGATTCGCGCACACATATTCGCGTTTTTTATCGCGGTGCATAAAAGCCGGTGACAAAATTGTAACGTTAGCCAACACTGTTTTTTTATGTCCAACACAGAACCCAACAGATTATAAAACCGGCGGGTTTTCAAGACACCTGGAAGGAAACACACACAGCTTTGCAAAATGGCTAACGAATGTTTGCAAGCAGGCTAACAGGCTAACTGTGGCTTTGCAACACACAAACATCCTGCTATGTTTTTGTTCAGGTATGCATATTACCTTTTTCAAAAGCGGGTTCCACGTATGTTTATTCTCGGAAATATAAGTTGGATCCAAAAAACAGCTTGTGGTGTTTCTGAAGGCCGTAAATCCTCCCACCGATCCGCGATCTCGGCTAGGCCGCACCCCCTGGCCAGTGCCTACAAAAACACATGAAAACCCTGCCAACTCTCCGGATCTCTCTTGGGTTGGTCGGCAAAACCCCGATAACAGTCTTTTCCGCGTTTGGAGCGCATTTAGGGCATCCGACTGACGAGGAAAGCCCCACACATAATGTGTTTTATTTCGGGCTGGGATCAGTGACCACCGAAACCCCCGACAGCCGCACGGGAACCTGAATAACACATAATTGGCATCCTCACAAAACATACCGGAACTTCATTAATTTTATTCAAAAACGCCATTTAGATATACATATTCATACTAAAAACGTCATTATTACGCATTACAGATGTGTATTGTTGTTTTAGGCTATAGGGGCAAATTGTTATTTTATTATAACGCTTTTTTGTTTAGTTATTATTGTAGCACACAACTGGATAATAGTTTATATGAAGCTTTAATAAGAAAATAAACGTCAACATTTTGTTTGTGTGAACACTGTTTGTTATTGTTTATGCTAGATGCATATTGGTTTAAGTTATGTTGACCAGCTGTAATGTTTTATAAG
The DNA here is from genome assembly GCF_049309525.1 of Garra rufa. NCBI lineage: Eukaryota > Metazoa > Chordata > Actinopteri > Cypriniformes > Cyprinidae > Garra > Garra rufa. The sequence continues at coordinate 16,394,321 of NC_133385.1, forward strand.
GGCAGAATGCTAAATAGCCGGAACCATTTGAATTCATCTTTGCTGTAGTGGGACGCTGTGAGGAAGCACCGTTTGTTTTCTTGTAATGGGAGGTCCGAATCTTTTGCAGAATCGGTTCATTCGATCAGTGAATTTTTAAAGAAGCGGTTCAAAACGGCTCTCAGCGTATAGTACCTAGCCATGCTTTGAATAAAGCCGTGTTTATGAATATAAACATTTGTGGTCCAGGGTCACATATATTTATAAAACCAACACTGTTTCGTTTTTTGTGTTGTTAATATAAAACTGTAATACAATCAACTCGTTCAAAACCGCTTGGGCGCTTCGTTTAGAATAGAATTGTGAATGAATCATTCTGACCGGTTCGACTGATTCATAGTAAAAGATCCGACTCATAAGAATGATTCGTCGACGAATCCTCGGTTTGTTGTAGCGGGGCGCTGTGAAGAAAAAACACCTTTTGTTTTCAACGGAAGCACTTTGCGCGTCACAACCAGAGTGTGATCACGCATCTGGGATGGTGTTTTTCTAAAAATAAAAAATAAAAATAAATTTAATAGTCTGGTGCACTTTTTTTAAAACGATTTTTCCTTTAGCATGATTGTCAATTATAGTAGCAGTTCTGACGAGGAAACGGAAAACGCTTCAAAAGACGATTCTTCACCTGTAAGGAAAAGAGGAAAACTTGACACTCAAACCAGGTTTGGTGCGTTTGATCTTCTTTTTTTAGCTTCTGGTTTAGCTTTATTTTGCTGTGTATTTCCAATGCTCCAAGTTCCCTTTTCCCCCTCAATAGCACCAGTGAACCTTTGGACCATGGATCTGTTAAAAGGAAAGCTGGCAAATCAGCCCACTCTACATCTCACCTGCCTCTTCCTGAAAGTGTGAAAGAGATGTTCAGAGAGTTAGACGAACAGTGGACTGATAAAAGTGAAGACCATGGAGGGCGACTGCGATCCTTCCAGCATGAGCGTGGCAATTGGGCTACATACCTGTTCTGTCCTTGTAAGCATTTTCCTCAGTGTGTTATTAAGGTGGACACTGTGCTTTTTCTCTGAATGACCTATAACTCTTTTTCAGATGATCCTGAGGAGGCTTTTCTGGATCTACTCAGTGAGATGATGGCGGTTGCGGCCGCTCACGGCATTCCTCTGGCTCTGTCAGAAGAATTTCACCTCAGTCTTTCGAAAACGGTGGTTCTGCGGCATCACTGGATCCAACCATTCATTCAGTCCATTCGGACCGGTTTGACACAGTTCCACAAGTCAGTGCTATCTAATCAAAACCACAGGGGTTTCCACACTGTATTTACTCTGGGTTAACGTCACTCTAAACCTCAGGAGGAGGACAGCTCCAAACTAGTAACATAAAAGCATTGGTTTTTACTTGGTGTTGTATGAAACATGAATCAAGATAACCCAGAATTGCATTTAACTATGATTTAAAATGACCCAGGGTTAACCTGTTTCCTCAGGTTTTTCTGCTTGGCTGATAAACTGAGGGTGTATTCTAATGCTGAAAAGTCTAGGTATGTCATTACTCTAACTCATCAAAGGTTAGTTCACCCAAAAATGAAAATCCTGTATGTACTCGCCCTCATGTTGTTCCAAACCCGTAAGACCTTCATTTGTCTTTGGAACACAAATTAAGATATTTTTGATGAAACCTGAGAGCTTTCTGACCCTGCATGCAACAGAACTACCACATTCAAGGTCTACAAAAGTAGTAAGGACATCAATAAAGTAGTCCGTGTGTAGTCAGTGGTTCAATCTTTGCGCACAAAAAGTATTCTCTTAGCTTCATAAAATTACAATTGAACCACTGATGTCACATGGACTATTTTAACAATGTCCCTACTACCTTTCTCGGCCTTTAACATGGTATGACCCTTGCTCGTATTTTATCAAAAAATAATTTGTCTTAATTTGTGTTCCGAAGACGAACGATGGTCTTACGGGTTTGGAACAACATAAGGGTGAGAAATTAATGACAGAATTTTTATTTTTGGTTGAACTATCGCTTTAATGGCTCAACTAGGATGTGTATTTATTTCTTCATCTCAAATAACGGGCAAGTTGTTTATGCAGGACCTTTCTTGGTATGGAAATCTCCACTGGACAAACTCCGTTGCTTGAGCTTATCAAAATAGTGGATGAAACCATGAAGGAATTCAACCTTAGCACCTTTTATAAGGTAAAACCTGGCATTGATATTGGTAGTGATTCAAATACGATCAATATAGATATTTAACAATCTTTTTTGTCTATCGTAGGATCCTTCATTCCACATAAGCCTTGCTTGGTGTGTGGGCGACTATACGGAAAAACTAAATGAGACATGTTTATCAGAATTGCAGGTAGGAACCCAAACAAACTAAACAAGGATGAGTATTGATTAAAGGCAAAGGTTGTAAAGTTGGGCTGTTTTTTTTGGTGTTGACATCTGAACTTTAATAACCTTTTTTTCTCTCCACAGAGTCTGGTTGATGCTCATGAAGACGGGCCATTTTACATAAAGCTCAACTGCACAGAGCTTCGCTGCAAATCGGGAAATAAAGTCTTTCTTTTTCCCCTCCAGTGATTTTAAAACACTGTTTAGAATGTGAATGTTCAGGTCTGTTAAACATTTCCTGATAATTTACTCACCACCATGTCAGAACATCCAAGATGTTCATGTCTTTCTTTCTTCAGTTGAAAAGAAATTAGTTTTTTTTTTTTTGAGGAAAACAATGCAGGTTTTTTCTCCATATAGTGGACTTCAATGGGGATCAATGGGTTAAAGGTCCAAATTGCAGCTTCAAAGGACTCTACACGATCCCAGCCGAGGAATAAGGGTCTTGTCTAGTGAAACGATTGAGCATTTTTAAAAAAAAAAAATACATATATATATATATATATATATATATATATATAGAAATTTATATACTTTTTTAACCCCAAACACTCGTCTTGCACTACCTCAATTTCACGCATTACGTAATCACGTTGGAAATGTCACGTGTGACATAGGCGAATCCACCGACCCATTGTTTACAAAGTGAACGCATAAAGAAAGTCACTTTTTACAAAAAAAAAGTTAAAACAGTTTTGGATGATTTTGAAGTTGGAGGAGAAAATGGAGATGAAGATAAAAAATATGGAGTTTTCACCTTTCCCTACAGTTTTGAACCAAGGTACATGAACGTGTGAACTTTCCAACATGATTACGTAATGTGTGTTATAGATGTGCATCGCAGAGTTTGTACAAGACAAGCATTTGTGGTTAAAGTATATGTAGATTTTTTTTTTCAAAATGGCTTGATCAGACCCTTATTCCTCGGCTGGGATTGTGTAGAGCCCTTTGAAGCTGCAATTTGGACCTTCAGCCCTCTGATCCCCATTGAAGTCCACTATATTGAGAAAAATCCTGGAACGTTTTCCTCAAAAGCCTAATCTCTTCTCAATTGAGAAAAGAAAGACATGAACATCTTTAATGAAATGGTGGTAAGTAAATCATTAGGAAGTGAACTAATCCTTTAAAACTTTTTGTATTTAAGCAGAATATAAGAAAGATTTGTACTAAATACTGATGCAATCTCTTTGTTACGTTATACAATTTTGGTCAAGAGCAGTTTATTGTACATAATTGCAACATGGTGATTTTTCACTAACCCAGAGCACGTCTGCAACAATTTGTTGTTTAGCGACAAACAGCCAGACCCTGGGTTTGCATTCCACTGAAAAATGCATCACTTTTTTTTTTTTTTTTTTTTACTATCAAGTCTGTTTACAAGCAACACACCACATCCTGAAATGGAAAGACTTGGTTTCGCTTTCCATGTACTTTTTTACAATTACAGTCTTTGTTTTGTTTTTTTGTACCAGAACTTAATCTTACAATTTGCTTCACAAATCCTTGTTCATTACAATACCAGTCAAAAGATTTTTTTAATGTTTTTAAAATAACTGCTTTCTATTTGAATATATTATAAAATGTAATTTATTCCTGTAATCAAATCTACATTTTCAGCATTATTAATTCAGTCTTCAGTGTCACATGATCCTTTAGAAATCATTCTAATATGCTGATTTGCTGTTCAAGAAACATTTCTTCTTATTATGTTTATTATCAGTATCTATAATTAAAACAGTTGAGTAAGTTTTTTCAGAATTCTTTGAAAAGATGACCATTTCAAAAGCTTGGAGTCAAGCTTATTTATTTATTTTTTGGAAAAGAAATGACAGTAATTAATACTTTCATTTAGCAAGGATGCTTTAAATTGATCAAAAGTGATAAAAAAAACATTTATAATGTTACAAAATACCTCTATTTCGATAAATGCCGTTCCTCTGAACTTTCTATTCATCAAAGAAACTTGAAAAAAATTCTACTCAAATGTTTTCAACCTTAATGTTTTGGAGCAGCAAATCAGAATATTAGAATGATTTCTTTAGGATCATGTGACTGGAGTTATGATGCTACAACTTCATCTTTGAAATTATAGGAATAAATTACATTTTAAAATATATTCAAACAGAAAAGAGTTATTTTAAATAGTAAAAATATTTCTACATTTTACAGTTTTTGCTGTACTTTGGATCAAATAAATGCAGACTTGGTGAGCATATATATATATATTAAAACATTTGACTGGTAGTGTATATTTAAGAGCTCAGTACATGTTAAAAAAAAATTATCAGAGTTTGTACACGTGTAACATCGTGGCACAATTGCAGTCACATAGGTTAAGCCGACATAAATTGAGCAATGATCCAGCAGTCGTGTTGCACATTCTACATTCGAGACCACTTGATAAAAATACATAAATCAATACTGGTCACAGACTGATAAATAGCCACTTGCTTGTTCGACAGGAATAGAAATACTGTAACGTCAGATCAATTTGGATAGAAAATGCATTAAAAAAAGCACTAGATAAAATCTGTAGATTTTAAGAAGTAGAGGTTAAAAACGGACAATATTTAAAAATGTGATTAACAGATTAACGGCAGGCAATTGCTATTTCACATTTAACAACTGTGCATTAAAATCTGATGCATTAAGATTGTTAGATTTAAATTGAGGAGTAAAAATTAAAAATACAACAATTTCTATAAACGCTGATTGTGCCCCACAATAGACAACTACTTCACGTTGATCTCCTGATAAACCTGAATTCCACATTAAGGGAACTTTACAAACGAATTACGATAATGAACATCCTCTGGAAGTGACCCATCCCACCCAAAAAGCAGAACCGAGTCCTGCCCCTTTGGCAAACCAGAATCAGTTCAAAGTTAAACAGAGGAAGTGCTGCCATCACGGTGAAAACAGCACCGTTTTGATGTAGTTAACGGTGGTTATGTTCAACAGCATGGCGACATGCTCGTTCCCAGGCAGCTCGAGCATGTGGACAGGCTGCTTCTGCTGGCCCATCCAGCGTTTGCACTGTGTCGCACTTAAAATGTTGACCGTTCCGTCTCCATCCCCGTTGATGACGGTGGGATCTGTGTCTGGGAAGTTTGTGTAATTGTAGCCCTGAGCTGTGGGGATGCCGCTGCCATAAAGGCAGTGGACAGGAACGCCCGGAGGCTGAAGTGCACTGACCAGCGGTTCTGTGTCCTGCCTCATGGCCCAGCCGTCCTCATAGTTGATGTCTTTGAAGAAGCGCTGATAGTCTTGCACGGTGTAGCTGGTGTTGGGGGTGGAGACCAGGACCATGTCTTTGGGCCAGGTGTGGGCGTAGGGTAAGAGCCAGACGGTGGAGACGGCCGTTCGCTGCTGGGTGCGGATTTTTAGAGGGCTGATGACAGGGATGCGGTTGTTGTCACCTGTGATGGAACCGAAACCATCAAATGGTCAAAGCAGTGACTGTAAATGGGGTTTCAAACTACATGTACCACAAGTGTTCACTTCTGCATTTCACTGTGTTTCTTATGGTTTTTCCATGTAAATAAGTGCTAGACAGACACATGTTTTTTTTTGTTTCAGCATATACATTATTAAAAAAATATATAAATAAATTATTCAATTATTTTGAGTTGGCAAACCATATGACAAAAAAACCCTTAAAATATTAATACAGATATTATATAACAGTTGTGTTAAAGAAATAATTATTTTTTTAAGAAATCATTTAGTTGCCATTATTATTATTAAATAATGTTCTCAGAAATAATAATATAAGATTATGCCAAATACTGAAGGTTTTCTTTTCAAAAATGTCTTCCTTTTTCTTCATTATAAAATGTGGACATTGTAAAATATCAAAGTTTTGACTTTATGCCTTCAAAAATGTTAAAATTAATTTTAACTGCTCCACCATGACAGTTTATTTTTTCATGACAGTTACTATCAGTTTGTATCTTGCAATTCCAAGTTTTTTCCTCGCAATTCCAAATTTATCTCTCGCAATTTTCAGAGTTTTATCTCACAATTCCGAGTTTCTCGCAATTCTGACTTTTTTCTTGCAATTCTGAATTTATATCTCACAATTCTAACTTTTTTTCTAGCAATTCCGAGTTTGTCTCGCAATACTTTTTTCTCGCAATTCCGTGTTTTTGTCTTGCAATTCCGATTTATATCTCGCAATTCTTTTTCCTCACAATTCTGCATTTGTCTTGCAATTCTGACTTTTTTTCCCTCGCAATTCCGAATTTATATCTCGCAATTCTGGCTTTTTTTCTCTCGCAATTCTGGCTTTTTTCTCTCAATTCCGAATTTATATCTCGCAATTCTGGCTTTTTTCTCTCAATTCCGAATTTATATCTCGCAATTCTGGCTTTTTTCTCTCAATTCCGAATTTATATCTCGCAATTCTGACTTTTTTCTCTCAATTCCAAATTTATCTCGCAATTCTGACTTTTTCTCTCAATTACGAATTTATATCTCGCAATTCTGGCTTTTTTCTCTCAATTACGAATTTATATCTCGCAATTCTGACTTTTTCTCTCAATTACGAATTTATATCTCGCAATTCTGGCTTTTTTCTCTCAATTACGAATTTATATCTCGCAATTCTGGCTTTTTTCTCTCAATTCTGAATTTATATCTTGCAATTCTGACTTTTTTCCTCGCAATTCCGAATTTATATCTCGCAATTCTGGCTTTTTTCTCTCAATTCTGAATTTATATCTCGCAATTCTGGCTTTTTTCTCTCAATTCCGAATTTATATCTCGCAATTCTGACTTTTTTCTCTCAATTCCAAATTTATCTCGCAATTCTGACTTTTTCTCTCAATTACGAATTTATATCTCGCAATTCTGGCTTTTTTCTCTCAATTACGAATTTATATCTCGCAATTCTGGCTTTTTCTCTCAATTACGAATTTATATCTCGCAATTCTGACTTTTTCTCTCAATTACGAATTTATATCTCGCAATTCTGGCTTTTTTCTCTCAATTACGAATTTATATCTCGCAATTCTGACTTTCTCTCAATTACGAATTTATATCTCGCAATTCTGGCTTTTTTCTCTCAATTACGAATTTATATCTCGCAATTCTGGCTTTTTTCTCTCAATTCTGAATTTATATCTTGCAATTCTGACTTTTTTCCTCGCAATTCCGAATTTATATCTCGCAATTCTGGCTTTTTTCTCTCAATTCCGAATTTATATCTCGCAATTCTGACTTTTTTCTCTCAATTCCAAATTTATCTCGCAATTCTGACTTTTTCTCTCAATTACGAATTTATATCTCGCAATTCTGGCTTTTTTCTCTCAATTACGAATTTATATCTCGCAATTCTGGCTTTTTTCTCTCAATTACGAATTTATATCTCGCAATTCTGGCTTTTTTCTCTCAATTCTGAATTTATATCTCGCAATTCTGGATTTTTTCTTGCAATTCCGAATTTATATCTCGCAATTCTGACTTTTTTCTCACAATTCCTAGTTTGTGTCTCACAGTTTAGTTCATTCTGACTTTTTCCCCTCGCAATTACGAGTTTATATCTTGCAATTCCGAGTTTATGTCTCGCAATTGACTTTTTTCTCACAATTCTGACTTTTGTCTCGCAGTTCAGTTTATTCGGACTTTTTTCCTTGCAATTCCGGGTTTATATTTCGCAATTCTAATTTTTTTCTTGCAATTCTAAGTTTATATCTTACAAATTTTAGTTTATATTTCGCAAATTGCGTGTTATAAAGTCAGAATTGCAAGAAAACAATTCTGAGAAAAGGGAATTGCAAGTTTATATCTTGCAATTGTCAGAGAAAAGTCACAATTGCAAGATATAAACTCACAATTCTAAGAAAAAAGTCACAACTGTGAGTTTATATTATCGCAATTCAGTGGCAGAAATGGGCTTCCATACAGTTTATACTTTATGCCGTCAAAATATATCACTTAAATTAATCCAAGTTCATTAATCTATGCAAATGATTTTTTTATTTTATTTTGTATAAATTAGAACATAAACAATGAGCACCACAACACTGACCAACAAATTATTTTCTAAAATCTCCTTCCACAAAAATTTGGCCCATACCTGTTGCCATAACTCTCAGAGTTTTGGCCACTCCGGCCCATGGAGGCCCTAGAGACACAAATGCCTTAATGTAGCGGTCCTTCCAAGCCTGCGGTTGGTGATTGAGGAAATAGAGCGTGTACATGTTCCCCATACTGTGTGCGATGAGAACCACAGGACCTCCAGCTTTATTAGCCATCTCCTCAATCATCTGCTGCAGTCGCAAGAAGTACTCCTTATTCTCATCTACAGATACAGATCAGAAGATTTAGACATCAAGACATCAGTCAACATGTTCCCCAAAACTTTGTTTGTGTGCACAAACAGATCATGAAGATACTCACTTGGGGCTTTGCGCCAGTCATAGGGGGCACCTCGAACATCATCATCTCTGGTATAACCCCAGTCTACTAGTGCTTGGACTATAGTGAAAAAGTACATGCCTGAAACAGATAAAGCTCTCATTAAACAACCGTTATCAGTCAACATTAACATAATAAAATTAACACCCAGTTTGCACTCACCCACACTCCGTTTACTAGGATCCAGATATTCCAAACTATACGTCTGTCCAAACCCAGGCACTCTGACATCCACCCCCGGAGGAGATTCGGTGAGGTGGGTTGTACGATTGTACAGTAACCTGCAAACAAAATATATGCTGATTACCTATTTGCATATTCAAAGCAGGGGTAAGAAGTCAAGAGAAGAGAAAGCGTCCTTCAAATATCAAAAAAATGCATGTTTATCATTTTTACATTCAATAGAGTGCATTAGTGCCAGACAACTTTTTCCAATGGCGCAGGTTCCAGAAGTATTTTTTTGTATTCATTTTTCCCATAAAATCAATCCGTCAAGTCAACCAGAGGTTCCCAGCTCAAATTTTTGATTTTGCTGATATTTTTTCTGAAGAAAGATCAACATGTATAGTAATGAAAGCCAAAATAATAAATGTCATGGATGAATATTTACGGAGTAATCCACTATTTTGTAGAGGGAGGTCAAAAATGCTTACTTTAGGGGGGTAAAAATTATTTTAGAAAGATATTCTTCAAATTATTTTGGCACTCAGACATGTATGTTCTATACAATTGTTTTGATAGAGGGAAACAATAAAGATACAATTCTAATTTCAATATTTATTTCTTCTTCAGACATTGTTCTTTAAATAAAGTAAGTATCATCTGTATACAAAGTGACCAACATCTGGTTTTCGACCACTAAAAATGGGACATGGAGCCTCATTGAAATCCTGATATCTCTGGGACTGAATGATGTAGTGCCTTGAAAATTAAGATTCCAAAAGAAATGGTTATTAACAACTAGACTCTAAGATCATATTGCAATATCTTTAATATTTCTTGAGCTATAGGCACGCAAACTTTAGAAAAAGAATATTTATGGCACTCAGACTGGTATGTTCAATGCAGTTCTCTTGACAGAAAGAAACAAGACAAATCTCTAGTTTCAACATTATTTGTTATTCAGACATTCCTCATTAAAAGAAAAGAAGTTTCATATTTTTGCACGATTTACCCCTGGAGCCATATTGAAATTCCAACATCTCTGGAACCAAACCATACAGGGCCTTAAAATGAAGATGGCAAAAGGAAAGTTTGTAAAAGACCCACTATCTAAAAGGACATTAAGATATCTTTAATATTTTGTGAGTTACAGGCATTCAAACTTTGGAGAAAAAAAATTAAAAAGTGCCTTTTCCCCAATTTTGAATGGTCACCATTGGCACATAATGCAACAAACATTGCTAAAGTCAACACATTTTACTAACAGACCTACCAATCTCTGTGTAAAAATAACATTATGATTATGCCATCTTTCTGAAGTCATTTTTACTCCTCTGTAATTTGACTCTAAATCTCAAGTGAAAATTGCCATTTTGACCCCCCTCTACAAAATAGTAGCCTGGGATTCACCATGCTGCCTTGCGCGCAGCGCGATTTTATTCACGCTGCTAGGCTTTTTTTTTTTTTTTGCTTTTTTTTTTGTTGTTGTTCGTTCATTTTTGTTTTTTTGTTTTTTTTACTTTTTTTTATTGCATTACTTGAACAATTAACATTCAATTCATGATGCATTACATTCATAAACAATTATTCATTTAAATAACATAAATGTGAAAAAAATTAACAATAATAAGAAACTCAAGGGGATATACAAAATAATCATAACAAAGAGGAAGAGTTCCGTTTTTTTTTTAAATGGTTAAAGTTCTGATAGCTTTTCGGCTTGACAGTCCTTGAAGGGTTTCAAAATAATTTCTTAAGTCAATTTTGAAATGAGAAATGCTGGGCTTAATTCCAGACCATTTACATTTGTGTATGTAAAACTTGCCTAACAATATAAGAAGATTTAACATAAAATTGTGACTGTTATCCATGTCTTCTCGTATACCCCTCACATTAAAAGAATAAAAGGATAAAGACAATGTGCACTAGAACAAGAATTAAGGTATAATAATAATAATAATAATAAAAACTTTGGTTAAGGTAGAACAAAGAAGCAAAATGATTTTCTACACCTTCTGAACACAATGCATATAATATGCAAACTCTATACTCAACATGAGAAATTTAAATTTGAACTATGACGTAACTAAACTTAGCTTACAATGATATAATAATTCTTAAAGGTCACAGAGATTGATCATCATATGTATCCATTGATAATTCAGAACAGTTTCATGGTTACAATCTTATCTCTTTACCCTCAATGATGGCTTTTGCTCCAACGAAGAAAGCTTTTTTTCCTTGCTTTCGGGCCTCTTCAATTTGTGGCCATAATCTCATGCGTGATTCTTTGTCTTTTGTTGTCAGATCTTCGCCGAACTTTACCTTTTTGTTTTTAAGGAATTCCGAATTCTTTGTGCATTTCCAAACTCTTTCTTTGGTTGATCTTGAAGTAAACCTTGTTATCACCGGTCGAGTTTTGCCGCCTTCTTTCCGCCCAATCCTGTGGCTGATGTCGATTTCAAGTCGCAGATCCTCCCCCGGGTCTTGGATGACGGTTTTGCAGATGTCGATTATGCGCTGTTTAACGTCTTCTCCCTCCTGTCCTTGCAGACCATACAGCCTTAAGTTCCATCTTCTGTGATAACGTTCCATTTCGTTCAGCCGGTCTTCCACACCAGTTATTATTTTCTGTTGATCATCACTTTTTTTCTTGACAGCTGTTATTTCTTTCTTCATGTCTTGGACTTCGTTGAAGAGGAACTCGGATGATTCCTTTAAAGCTTCGATGGTGTCTGCATTTTTCTTGATCAAGCTTGCAAGATTGTCTGCATTTTCTTTTATCTTTTCAGCCACGAGTCTCACAATGTTGTCTTGCAATTCAGTGAGTGAAATTTCAGGTTTTCCTTTCTTAGCGGCCGGAGTACAAGGACCAGAATCAGGGAGGGGGGGAACATCTCCGTCTGAATTAGCATAGGAGTGCATATCGCCTGCTTTGACGACTTCCATAATATCTTCCGTTAAGTCTTTGTTTTCTGTGGTAAACGAAAGCTTCTTTTCCCTTTGTCTCTAGGTCTTTTATCTGCCATCTTCCGATATTACATGCCTTAGAACAATCAGTCTGATTAAGGTCTCATCAAGTTCTAGAGATCACACCAACAGAATGTGCAAAAAAACTTTCTCTTTCAAAACCACAAACAAAAAGAGATATTTCGTGCATTGTTAAACTTAAATTTAAGATTAAAAAAATCATTTAGAGTTTCTAGCCAAGAATATCTCCAACTGTCCCGGCCACGTTCTTGCGCGCGCCCCCTTCGCGCTGCTAGGCAGCCTGGAAACCATGGACAGTTTGCTGCCGTAATATGGCTGAAGCAGGCGGAGTATTATCAGAAATGAGTTCCCAGCTAGTTTAGCATTTGCACATGTGCAGCGTGGTATTACTGCTCCTGCTTCAGCCTTATTACGGCAGCAAACTTCCTTGACTATTACGCCAGAATGGGAGTGTAGTTCCTAATCTTATCAGCCTAGAAACTCACAGCTTTGCATTTCCACCAGTCTTAGTACACAATATAACTACAGAAGAGTCAAGTTTTAAATAAGACAAATATCGAAACTCGTTGGTCATTTTTGAATGCGATGCTATTGGTCTAATAGGATTCAATGATCTATGCTAAGCTATGCTAAAAGTGGTATCGCCAGAACAGGAGAACGGCTGAATGGATTTCAAAACGGTAAAACTCAACTTATTAACTCGGCGGGAGTTGGAGAATGAGCCTATTTCCAAAAAAAGTGGAGTGTTCCTTTAAGAGCCGGGGGGGGGGGGGGGGGGGGGGGTGTGTAAACTTTTGAACAAAATGAAGATGTCCAAATTTTTCTTCTTTTGCTGAAATATCATTTTTTTTCCATTTAGTACTGCCTTTCGTTAGCAACAGAATATACTTGCATGTTTCCCGGAAGACAAATTAAGTACAATTTACCTTGATCTTCAAATTCAAAAAGTTTTCACCCCCCGTATCTTAATGCATCGTGTTTCCTTCTGGAGCATCAGTGAGTGTTTGAACCTTTTTTAATAGTTGTGTTTGAGTCCCTCAGTTGTCCTGAGTGTCAAAATATGGATCTCAGAATCATACAGTCACTGCTGGAAAGGGTTCAAATATGCAAAAGATGCTGGAAAATGAAGAATCTGCAGGACCTGAAGGATTTTTTCTGAAGAAGAGTGCTCAGTTTAACTGTTCAGAACAAACAAGAGACCATTACAAAACAAAAAAACAATCGTAGATCATCCAGGTAACCACACACAGTAATAAAAACTAAGGTTTCTCAAACTTTTGCAGGGGGTTATTTTAATAATTTCAGCTATTATTTTGTATTGTGGACTATATGTAAACATCTTTGATGTAAAATATCTTACTCAGGACAGAACTAAATAAAAAAAATAACATGCATTTTGTATGATCTCTCTTATTTTGTTAAAATTATTCACATTTTCACAGATTCTACAAGGGATTCACAAACTTTCGCATACCACTGTAGGTGGGTCTGTTCTTAGAGGGATACTTCACCCAAAAATGAACATTCTGTCATTAATTACTCACCCTCATGTCGTCACATATTAATTTTTAATGACTCACCACAATGTCCTTACTACCTTTCTGTGCCTTGAACGTAGTAGGACCCTTGCTGTCTATGCAGGGTATATTTTATGGATTTCAATTGTCACATCACATGAGCAATTTCCGATTTTAGTTGCCCTTTGACCCTTTACCTCATGTTATCAATCCAGCAGTCAATGGCCACCGGCACCAGCAGCTCCAGGTTGAGCCATAATGTGAAGTAGTCTTCGGTTTTCTTGTAGCAGATATAGTGTACTACACTTGGTTTGTCAAGTTTCGCTTCAAGCTGATTCCCAAGATCTCCTGGAACTATGGAGAGAAGCAATTAGACCAGCTAACCAATTACAACAAATAAAATGACAAAGGATTAATCCTGTCTTTACAGGAAGCTCAATAAGAAGCACTTCACAAACTACTATAGATATGATCAAAGAATCACTGATTAAAAAGACACTATGACTATCCAAAAGAGATTACTTACTTATCTCACCTACTGTTTAAACATCTCTATCATCACTAATCTCAGCCAGTTTGGTCTGGGCTTGAAACATTTCAACCCCCACTATACTTCTAAGTATAATTTTCTGCAACGTTTGCACGTCTTTATCATCAGTCACCACATTCAGAATTCATTTTTTGCTCCTGCTATCAGGTCTAATGTAAATATTAGCTAGTCAAATAGTGTACGTAAGATATTGTTATTGACATTTTTGTACTTAAATATTTTTATATTGTGGAATAATGACAGTGTAAATTCAGACACAATGACTAATCTTCTTACACAAATGATGGAAAGTCCAGTCTAGTTGTGTTTAGTAACATGGTGAGGTGATTTCCAACTAGTAGACAAGCTACCATAGCCACAAAAAGACTTTAAGGTGGTCTTGGCCACCTTAAAGTGGTATGATGACCAAGTAGAAACCAGTAACCAGCTAGTTATACAAGTTCAAGGAGGTCAAAATGGTTTTTAGTACACAGTACCAGATAAAATACATTTTGGATCTGCTAAAAACTTTCTATCATGTTCCAAATTTTTAGAGGAATCCTCCAGCAGGACAACGGTGGTCCTATGGTACATGCATGGAAAGTATAATATAGGTATAGTTACTAGTTAGTGTACTATGGTACTTACGTGGTACTCTAAGATACATTACCAGTCAAAAGTTTTTGAACAGTAAGTTTTTAATGTTTTAAGTCTCTTCTGCTCACCAAGTCAACATTTATTTGATCCAAAGTATAGCAAAAGCTGTAATATTGTGACATATTTTTACTATTTAAAACTGCTTTTTATTTGAAAATATTTTACAATGTAATTGTATTCTGTAATTTCAAAGCTGAATTTTTAGCATTATTACTTTAGTCTTCAGTGTCACATGATCCTTCAGAAATCATTTTAATTTGCTGTTCAAGAAGCATTATTATTATTAGTAGTAGTAGTAGTAGTAGTATTAGTGCTGTCAAACGATTAATCGCGATTAATCGCATCCAAAATAAGTTTTTGTTTACATAAAATATATGTTTGTGTATATTTACTATGTATATATAAATACACACACATGCAAGGATATATTTAAGAAAAAATGTATGTTTATATATTTTATATTTATATTATTTGTATAAATGAAAATATAATTAAATATTTTTAAAATATATACTGTATGTTTATGTATAAATATACACAGTATACACACATATTACGTAAACCATTTTTTTATTTTTATATTACGTAAACCAATTTTTTATTAATTGTTTGACAGCACTAATCAATATTTAAAACGGTTCAGGATTTTTTAATGAATAGAAGGATCCAAAGACAAGCATTTATCTGAAATAAAAAGCTTATGTAACATTATACACTATTCCATTTAAAAGCTTGGAGTCAGCATATTTTTTCTTCTTTTTTTTGGTAAAGAAATTATAGAAATTAATACTTTTATTTAGCAAGGATGCTTTAAATTAATCAAAAGTGATGATAAATGCATTTATACTGTTACAAAAGATTTCTATTTGAGGCAAATGCCATTCTTCTAAACTTTCTATTCATCAAAGAAAGCTCAGCTCTTTTAAACATAATGAATATTTTTTTGAGTAGCAAATAAAAATGCAAGACTAATTTCTGAAGGATTATGTGACTGAAATAATGATGCTTAAAATTCAGCTCTGAAATCACAGAAATAAATTACATTTCAAAATATATTCAAATAGAAACCAGTTGTTTTAAATAGTAAAACTATTTCAAAATTATTCTGTTTTTGCTGTACTTTAGATCAAATAAACGCAGGCTTGGTGAGCAGAAGAGACATCTTTAAAAGCATTAAAAATCTTACTGTGCAAAAACTTTTGACTCGTAGTGTTTGTAATTCTTCATTTATAAAATGTAGTCGGAAATGTCATAATTCACCTTTGTGGAATTAAAAAAAAAAAGACAATGTATATTCTTATTTAGCTGTTTTAGTATGACCGGTTGCGAAATCAGTGACACAAATAAGTGTTTTTTTCCCTCAGGTCATATGACCGCGTCATATGAGATGAGAAACCGCCAAAGCGAAAATAAACAGATACAGAAAAGAAAATGCCAGAAAACAAAATGACAGGCTGTCATATGATTGATTTACCGTTTCGTTCATACTTTTGGACTGTGTTTGTTCGGTAGTTCCAGTGAATAATTAGGTCGTCTTGACGCTCGCAGCTGTTTAGTCACATGTATTAAACTGTTAAAATAAAACATCGACACCTTTCAAGAAGTGTTAATCCACTAAAGATAGGATCTGATAATAAGCGCACTCAGAAATACTACAAAATGCATAGATATGTGCGTTTTTTTAACTAAACAGACTTCTGTACATCGTGTAACCGTGATTGTATCTCAAAACCTAATGTTCATACAAACGCTGGATGATCAAACATTTTGGCATCACAACTACTGACCAGCCTAACGTTACCTAAACAGCAACAAGTGTTGCCTAGATAGCCAGCTCACTAGGTTTTGAGACATAACCCCTTATGACAGCTTATCATGAGACAAGTAAACAACTGTGACTTGTGTCAAGTACGTTACAGAAAAGCAACAGGACATTTCAACACAGAGGATGTGCTGTAATAAACCGACTTACTGAGAACCACAGGCGGTCGATCCGAGCACACTTTCCCCGGTGAGCATTTCAAACTTCTGCTGTCGGTAAATGAGACCGACAACAGCAGACACAGCTGGAGCGACGCGAGGATCAACCGATGGCAGGGAAGCATCTCTTTCAGTGGCTCTCACCTCTGGTTTACAGGATCAAGGGGGCATTTGTGTTTATCTGTCCATCGTGAGGTCTGGGAGTAGGCTGAGAAGTGGCTTTTCTGGGTCTGAGGAACAGTGACAGCGGGATGAGCACAGACAATGTAGCGATCATGTAATAGGTGTTTTTAAAGCAGCTAGACGCGAATAAACAATGGCAGAACGCATCGAGTCGGTGGGCGGAGCTTTGAGAGACACTTCGATTGTGGCCAAAAAATGCTGCAAGAATTGATGTAACAGAGATTGTTTAAAACAAAAAATACCCGTAGTCATAAATACATCACATGTAAATTGCGAAATAATAGTGTGCTTTGAAAATGTAAGATGATAATTAGGGACTACAACTACTATGACTGACTCTGTGTAAATTACGTTTCAGTATATATGGTGAAAATCTATTCAAATGTAATTGTCACAGACCTTAATAAATTATTCACCAGAAAACCCATGCCTTTCTATCCTGCTTGAATGACAATATTTAGTTTTAGTTTTGATTATTGGAATAATACAAATTGTATATATCATATTGAAATTCTCAGTTAATTTGAATAAAATTGATTTTAATTGAAAAAAAAAAATACACTTATAGCATAAAAATGAATGAAAACTATATACAAATTTACAAAACAAAGAAAAATAAGGTAAAATATTAAAAACAATATATATATATATATATTTATGTACATTATGTACAATATACATTTTTATGTATTATTTTATATTTTATTTTATATTATATATTAGAAATATATAGAAATATATTATTTTATATTTCTATTTATTTTTATTTCAGTTTAAGTTTTAGTTTTAGTAATTCACATAAAAATTTCTAATAGTTATGTAAAACCATATAAACATTTGCATTACTTTATAATAAAATCTAAATATAAAAAATAAATAAAAAGCATTGTCAAGCATTTTTTACTATCATTTAGTTTAAGTACTAAAATAACTAAAAATAAATAAAAACTATATATATATATTTAAAAAACAAAGAAATAATAAAACAAGAAAATTACCATTTTTAATAAAAAATTAAAAATGTTTTCATTTTTTAACATTTTTATTCATTATTTTATATATCTACATCTGTATATATCTTAATGATAAAATCTGAATGTAAAATTATAAATAAAAATATGCTATATAAAATATATATTAAAAAAAATCTATATATAAAGCATTGCCAATCATTTCTGACTGTCACTTAGTTCAAGTACTAAAATAACTAAAAATAAATAAACTAAAAATAAATAAAAACGATATTTAAAAAACTAAAAGAATAACAAAATTACAAACACTTTAAATATAAATTAAAATGAAAACAAAATCAAAATAAACTGTAATTCAAAAATTATATATTATAATAGTAAACCAATGATACTAAAATAACACTGCTACCAACGGAAGGAGGTAAACATAAAACTTAATGAGAATGTGTTCTTATTGTTTTATTGTGTAGCAAGCATAAAAGCAAGAAAAACATAATCCAAAAGCAATCAAATTTGTGTTATATTGTGAAAAGTCATGGGGTTAAGGGGAAAAACCATTGAATTATTGTCATATTGCACATGCACGCTGCCTGTTTAAGGATGATGTTCAAAGATCACAGAGGTTTAAGGAGAAAAAAAAAGACCAAATGAAGTTACTGATTACAAGAACTACCACCAAAATATCTACATTTCAAGAGAAACAATCAATAATTTTTGCCGACAACAATCAAGGAAAGATTTCCTGGCAAAATGACTGCCTCTGCGTGAACTCTGAACCTAGCGTATTTTAATTTGTTTGCAAAAAGCTGATGTTTATCAGACTTAGAACTTCTAAACTAGTTCAAAGGTTACAGAGTTCACTAAATACTATCTGTACTGTTTACAGACCAGCGTATGAAAAACACGGACACATATAATGTACCACTAATATGGATAAACATATTCATATATTTATTATAAGCAGTCGTTAAACTAGTAGTTTAACAATGTCACAGCCTAAAAAAAATATCAAATGTGATTAACATATGCTATGTTAAACAAAAAAAAGAAACAGCTACTACATTTCACACTTTTTTAAGAGCTATGGTGGCTATAATCTTTAATGTACAGATTAAATACATTTGATATAATACACTGTAAACGAGTATATCGTGCCTATTAATATAAACCAATACAAAGAGATGTTTGAGACATACTTTTGTACATGTGAACAGGATACTTGAGAAAAACATCACACAAAACCTAAACTAAGAGATGGAGGCTCCTCAGAAGTTTCGACCATTTTCTCATAGTACTTTCCTTCTAAAATTCTCTGGATTATTGTGAGAACCTTGTGATTGAAGACCATGTCCAAATGAGCCATGCCTTTGAACTCTGTCACGTGCACACCCTGTTCCTGTTTCCCTATCCAGCGCTTACAGAGACTCATGCTACGGCTGTCGACTGTGTCGTCTCCGTCATCGTAAACAATATCTACGGGGTCGGCGTTCGGAAACTGATCGTCGTAGACGTACGTAACAGGTGTAGGGAGGCCCACCCCATAGAGGCAGTAGACCTCGACGCCAGGTGTAGGTAGACCCGCCGTGAGGTTTTTGGTGTCCTCCCACATGTACCAGCCGTCCTCGAAGTTGATGTCTTTGAAGAACTGTTGATAGTCCTGGTTGGTGTAGTTGAAAAAGGGCGTGGAGATGAAGGTGTGGTCTTTGGGCCAAGCCTCTTCAGAAGGGATCATCCACGGATTTGTGGTGGTCATCCGCTGCTCTTCGCGGATTTTTATATTGGATACAAAGGGTATGCCATCGTTTTCACCTAAAAAGCCATAAAATAAAATTTAGTAAAAAGGCCAAATTGGTGTTAGAGCACAATTCCATAAAAGCGCAGTTGGGAGGGGAAAATTCGGTGTGTTATTTACTGACAATGCGCATATTAAAGAACACAGATGCAGGAAGAACATTTTCACAATGACCACCCTGATAGCACAAGTACATCTCGGAGATGTCTATTTGACATCAGCATTTACATCTGCAAGACGTAGTTAGCTCATCTGCAATACGTCTATTGGAAGTTTCTTATCAGATGTCAAATAGACATCTATCATATCACTTTAAGATGTTTATGAACTAGAATGTATGTAAAACTGACATCTTACAGATGTCTGCTAGACGTTTGTACACAGCAGATACTTTCCAGATCAAGAGATCTTTAACAGACATCTTTCAGATGTACACGTGCTATCTGGGATTGGAGGTTTCCTATCAGATGTCAAACAGATATCTATTAGATGTCTTTAATATGTTCATGAACTAGAATGTATGTAAAACTGACATCTTACAGACGTTTGCCAGACGTTTGTACACAGCAGATGCTTTCCAGATCAAGAGATCTTTAACAGAGATCTTTAACATCTTGCAGATGTACATGTGCTATCTGGGATACAACTTTTCCTATCAGATGTCAAATTGACGACTATTAGATGTCTTTAAGACATCTGCCAGACGTTTGTACACAGCAGATGCTTTCCAGATCAAGAGATCTTTAACAGACATCTTGCAGATGTACGTGTGCTATCTGGGATTGGACGTTTCCTATCAGATGTCAAATAGACATCTTTTAGATGTCTTTAAGATGTTTATGAACTAGAATGTATGTAAAACTGACATCTTACAGACGTCTGCCAGATGTTTATACACAGCAGATGCTTTCCAGATCAAGAGATCTTTAACAGACATCTTGCAGACATACGTGTGCTATCTGGGATTGGACGTTTCCTATCAGATGTCAAATAGACATCTTTTAGATGTCTTTAAGATATTTATGATTTAGAAAGTATGTAAAACTGACATCTTACAGATGTCTGCCAGACGTTTGTACACAGCAGATACTTTCCAGATCAAGAGATTTTTAACAGACATCTTGCAGACGTACGTGTGCTATCCTATCAGATGCCAAATAGACATCTATTAGATGTCTTTAAGATGTTTATGAACTAGAATGTATGTAAAACTGACATCTTACAAATGTCTGCTAGACGTTTGTACACAGCAGATGCTTTTTTTGTATCAGTGATACAAAAAAAACAAGGATAGAAGGATAGAACTGAATAGAAATGAATTTGCTTAATAATACAATATTTTATGTGATATTTTAATTGAAAGCTGTTCTTTTGAACTTTTGACCCTCTAAAGGCCTATTCACACCAAGGACGATAACTATAAAGATAACAATAAAGATGTAGTTCTAAAAATCGTTCTCAATATTAAAGAATAGCAGAGTCTACACCACAGCTATAACGATAAAGGCACAGAAAAATGATATCGCTGGAATCACTTTAAGAACTATGTTTTTCCAGTTGATGAACATTGACAGCCAATCAGAATCAATCCTGCTGTCACGAGCTTGAGAATTCAAAGCAGCAGACAAGCGTGCACTTTGAATAAACAGACAATATTGTCTGCTGGTGTGGACGCTAATATAGTTACCTTTAGTTATTTTATAGTTATCATTCTTGGTGTGAACGGGCCTTAAATCTAGCACTTTCTATTTTTAATTCTATTTTATCTATTTGTTTTCTTTTTTATTAAAAACAAAACACTTGGCCCGCTAACACTTGCACTCTTGCACTTGATTTCTATCTACTTGTTTTCTTTGTATTTATTACAAAAAAGACTAGTATTTTCTATTCTTTTGACTTGTCATTTATTTTACATGTTAATAAAATAATTTAATAACATTTTAATAATATTTCAAAATGTTACTGTTTTACTGTGTTGTTGAATAAAAAGGCATAGCTGACAGTATTTATGGATGATGTTTTCTTCACTGTACCTGACGCTAAGACTCTGAGGGGCTTCACAGCTCCACCCCAGGGTGCCCCCAGAGAAATGAAGCCCTTGATGTAGTGGTCTTTCCACTGCTGAGTCTGCTGGTTGAGGAAGTACAGGATGTAGTTGTTGCCCATGCTGTGGCCCAGAAGGTAGACCGGTTGATTGTACTCATCATGCATCTCCTCCACCAGGTTCTTCAGACGTGAAAAATACTCCTCCTGCTCATCTACGGTTGCAAACAAAAACATTCACATATAGTTGTTTGAGAGACAGAGTAAATACAATATGCAAAATATAGTAAAATATCACTGGTATGTATGTACTATTTTATTGTATATGGGCCATTCTACAGAATTGGTTCGAAGTCAGAGTTGGAAACATCTTGAAAAATGTCTTTTCCCCCTAATTTTGTATGTATGCATATTGTATAATATCCAAAGTACACATTTCTAGTAATTGTGCAATTAATTCTTATATTGTATTTTCAGAAGGTTTTGGAATATTTGTCCTCTCCCCGTTTGTCTCTACAGAACACAAGATATATAATTTAATAAGAAAGTTTACATTGCCCTATTAAGATATTACTTACATCTTCCTTGTAAATATATTTTTTCTATTTTATTCAAAAGTTTTCAGAAGTAAATCAATAACAATTACATATTTCAAGTGTAATTTATGAGACTTGTTATAGTTTTTGTTTGTAAAAGGCAAAAAGTTGATCATACTAATTTTAAAGTTAAGGATTCATTAGTTTGAATATACATAGAACCAAACATTATCATAGCATCTTATTTTTGACAAAACATCCCTTGTTTTGGTTGTTACAGCACATTTTCAGTAGTGACAGTAATGTTTTGGTATACTAAAACACTAGAAAATCACAACTAAAACATACTAAAATACAAAAAATGTGCATAACTGTACTAAAATGTAGTTTATTTGCCTCAATAAAAAGGATTATGTGTTCCTTTTTGTCAATAGTCAAGTCAAGTCAAGTCAAGTCAAGATTATTTATACAGCGCTTTTTACAATACAAGCTGTGTCAAAGCAACCTTACAGTATCAAAATAATAAAATAAAATGTCAATAATAATAATAATACTACCGAAATACATTATTACTAAAATAATAATGACATGTTTTGGCTGTGACCGTTTCGGTAGTGACAATTTTAGATATTTTTGAACCTAGCTCAAAGATGCTATTCAACATATGGTTAGCTAGCACAGATCTAAACAGTTGTACACATATAAAAACTAAATGTTATGGAATAACTCACAAAAAAGTGTGATTAGTTTTTAAACAAGACATTTTTTAAAGTTACATATTTTCAGACTTCTGAACATATTTAACTCAAAATAATGGGGCCTATCTACTATCGATAACTTGTAGCTATAAGACAGAGTGACACAGGAATATTTCCTGATCATAAATGTAGGGGTGTAGTTAAAATCAGCCTCAGCCAATGGACTAAAACATACACTGTTAAATGTTTAATTTCATTTTTAATTGCCTATGTATATTACATCAATTTATATAAAAACACAATAAATACGTAGAGTATATTTAATATCAATTATGTATTAATCTGGACTCCAGAAGGATCACTGTCCTACACAGTTTGGCTCCAACCCTAATCAAACACACCTTTCATTTTCATGTAATCCTAAAGACCTTGATTTTTGTCATGTATATTTGATTTGAGTTGGAGTTGAACTCAGGACTGTTGAGTAGTCCTGCTGTAGTGAGTACAGTCTACTATTTGTTTTTGTGCTGTGGCGAAATATTTGTTGTTGCCTGTCACCGTGATTTCACTTACTTGGAGCGATCCTCCAGTCATATGGAGCACCACGGACAGTCTCATTTCGCACATATCCAGTGCTGACTAGATGTTGAACCATGGTATGAAAGTAACCTACAAAAAATGCACATCAGAATGAAAACATACACTGCTGTACCAGTAAAAAGTTTTTGAACACTAAGATTTGTAATGTTTTTTTTAAGTCTATTTTGCTTACCAAACCTGTATTTATTTGATCAAAAATAGTACAATTTTGAAATATTTTTACCATTTCAAAGAACTGTTTTCTATTTGAATATATTTTAAAATGTAATTTATTCCTGTGATTTCAAAGCTGAATTTTTAGCATCATTTCTCCAGTCACATGATCCTTCAGAAATCATTCTAAGAATTTAATTTGCTGCTCAAAAAACATTTATTGTTATTATTATTATGTCGAAAACAGCTGAGTAGAATTTTTTTCAGGTTTCTTTGATGAATAGAACGTTCGGAATTTATCTGCAATAAAAATCTTTTGTAAAATTATAAATGTCTTTATCATCAATTTTGGATAATTGAAAGCATCCTTGCTAAAACAAATATACTTAACTGCTATAAATATTGATAATAATAATAAATGATGTTTCTTGAACAGCAAATCAGCATATTAGAATGATTTGTGAAGGATCATGTGACACTGAAGACTGGAGTAATGATGCTAAAAGTTTAGCTTTGATCACAGGAACAAATTATATTTTAAAATATAAATGCAGACGTGCTGCGCAGAACTTCTTTAAAAATAACATTACAATTTTTTTGACTGGTAGTGTACATTGTGAGGAAAGAAGTTCAATTATTTGAGATATTATAATCACCTGTCAGCTTGTTTAAGTCAAGAAACTCTATAGGGTGCGTCTGTCCGAATCCAGGGACCCTGACCTCCACCCCCGGCGCGTTAGACGTCTTCCGAGTTGTCCTGTTGTACACAATTCTGCAGAAAAGAAAAAAAATCAAGTCAGACCCCATGAAAAGAAAGAAACTGTATTCTTTCAAGGTTACAAAAACAGAGAGGCTTTTGTTGAAATATATCAGAGCTTCTGATAAACTGTTTAACTTAACCTAGTTAGGACAGTAGAGTGCTACTAAATATTGATTATGATACACTGGCCTGTCCTATGACATCAGTCTCTGAGAACCCTCCAAAAACAATAGACAAAAGGTCAATGACCTAAAATACAGAACTGTGGATGATTAGGAAACTGTGGTCAATAAATCAGAGGTACCTAGAAAGGGTTGCTCTGTGAAGTTTAAATATGAAGTAATACCGCATTCCAAACATAAAAAGTGATATAAATATATACATGAACATAAACACACAATACCTTCATACAGCTAGGAGACGTGTTCAAAGTTTTTGAAGTGAGTTTACCTAATATTATCAATCCAGCAGTCAATTCCAATGGGCATGAACATGTTTAGGTCAATCCAGAGAGGGAACCAGTCCTCGGTTTTCTTGTAACACATCCAGTGTACCAGTGTGGGCTTGTCTATTTTGGCCTCAAGGCGATTACCCAGATTTCCAGGTACTGAGGGTCAAAAATGTAAAATTCAAAAAACTTAACCTAACCAGATACAAATTTTATTTAGTTATCAAATACAGACCTTACAACAAGCTGTGCACATATTATGGATTTGAACTAGTCTAAAAGTGCACGTGAGGTCAATCTGCTATCTTGTCTAGCCTGCCTTATGTAATAGTTTTATATGCTTACTTACTAAATTTGTAAACTGATATAGAACACATTGAACTCAATCTTTCAATTTACATACCAAAATTGTGAATGTAAGATGAGACCTGCTTACCTATGATGAGAGGAGGAGTGCTATTATTTGCGAGGCGAGGTTTGGCCGTCGGAGGGAAGATAACGTTAAATAACCAGAATCCAGAAGTCTGGTGCAGTGCAATCATAAGAAACGCAATGCATCTGAAGGAACGCGAATGTCCCATTGTGTTTGCGTCTGTGTTGGCTGTCTGCCTCTGAATCCAGCGGCTTCGGTTCGTATCTATTAATGCGTTCGTCCAATGAGGCGTCGCGAGGGGGCGGTGAGTGTCTCAGAACGGGAGGTCACCGGACCGTAAACACTCTGAGAGCTCCTACTATGTGTGCTGATTACATTATAAGGATATATTTCAATGACAAAAGGTTTAGGTGCAAACATGCGTGAGGAAACAAACTTGGGTCGATCAAAAGCACAATAGAAATTATTGTAATGTGATTGTAAAATGTGTAAACTACCACTTTTTTCATTTATTTATTGGTTTTTATTTTTCACGTTTATTGCTAACGTTCTGGCGAGGAAAAGAATTTCAAAGTTATCTAATAGTGCTCTAAAAACATTATACATGAGTCATGAAACGTTTTTCTAATGATTTAGATGGACATTGTGACGCTTTGTAAGACACTACTTGTTTCAAAACGTTTAGAGAACATTCAAAAGTAGGCCTAACATTCCTGTAAGGTTTGCAAAATGATCAAATAGAATGTTTCTTTAACGTTTGTATACACTTGAACAGTAAGAATTTTAATGTTTTTAAAAAAGTCTCTTCTGCTCACCAAGCCTGCATTTATTTGATAAATGACAAAAGCTGCAATATTATGAAATATTTGTACTATTTAAAATAACTTCTTTCTATTTTACTATATTTTAAAATGTAATTTATTCCTTTGATCAAAGCTAAAATTTCAGCATCATTACTGCAGTCTTCAGTGTCACATGATCCTTCAGAAATCATTCTAATATGCTGATTTGCTGTTCAAGAAACATTTTTCTTATTATTATCAATATTTGAAACAGCTGAGTACATTTCAGGATACTTTGATGAATAGAAAGATCCAAATATCAGCATTTGTGTGAAATAAAAAGCTGAATTTTAAGCATCAATCCTCCAGTCACATGATCCTTTAGAAATCTTTCTAATATTCTGATTTGCTGTTAAAAAACATTTATTATTTTTATTATTATGTTCAAAACAGCTGAGTAGATTTTTTTTCAGGTTCCTTTGATAAATAGAAAGTTCAGAAGGAAAAGCAATTTGTCTGAAATAAAATATTTTGTAACATTATAAATGTCTTTTATCACTTTTAATCATTTTAAAGCATCCTTGCTAAATAAGGTAATACTTTCTATAATGTTTATGTAATTAAAATGCAGCTTCGATCACATGAATAAATTACATTTCAAAATATATTCATATACAAAGCAGTTATGATAAATAGTAAAAACATGTCTGAATTTTACTGTTTTTGCTGTACTTTGGATCAAATAAATGCAGCCTTGGTGAGCAGAAGAGACTTCTTTAAAAAAAACATTAAAAATCTTACTGTTCAGAAACTTTTGCCTGGTAGTGTACAACCAGGGGGAAAAACGTTAAATTAATAAAATAAAATAAAAACTAAATGCTTTGAATGTTCAGAGAACATTAAAATATAACATTTTCATAACTCACTGGGAACGTTAAAATGCAGTACTTTAAAACAAACTACTCATACAACAATCAAAAATCAAGATGTGAAAAGGTAAAATAAGTACCCTAAATACATTTTGTTGCAATGTTTTATTGTAAATGCAAATTTACAATAAAAAAGAAAAATATTATTCTTTGTATTTGTATAATTATTACATATATTTATAAACATAGCGTTTTAAATTGAATTCAAAATAATTATAAAAAATAAAGTTATTTTAGAGAAGGGATCTGTCGACTCCACCCCCGTATTGATACGTCAGCGAACCATCGCTATGGAAACCAAATTGCCGAACGTAAACAAGTAACAGGTTTCTTTCCGCCAATGGTTAACGTTGTATACTTTGCTTTAAAAACGGGAAAGAGACTCACTTTATTCAACTGTAAGTCTTTATATGCAGTGATATCTTGCTTAACGCAAAATAAAACCGATATATGTCGTTTAAACCATCTGTCAGATACCTTCTTGCTGCTGTATCTCCTTTGAAAGTTTTTCGTATTCTGTCAATATGTGCATGATTTGTTTTAGATGGAAGTGTTACCGGAAGTGGATTATGAAGAGGACGTTACTATAACTGATATTGAAGAGGGTGATAAAGAGAGAGCGCGGGATCTGGAGGGTCTTCGGGATCTGGAGAGCAGCTTGTCTAACATACGAATCACCCCTACAGTCACACACATGTGAGGTTACTAAAGTTCATCAACATGTGGTAAACTCGTATGAAAGCTCATGTTAAAGCAATGTTCAGCGTTTCTCCGTAGGAGTTCCTCTCACATGCACACGCTGGATGTTTACAGCGGTCTTAATCATTAGCCACAAACATGGGTGGTTTATCAGGTCATGCAGTTGTAGGGTAGCACACTAAGGTCACCAAACACTTTCAACTTTTTACTTAAAAAGCAAACAAACTATAGGGTACATTAGTGCATGGAGATAGAGGGGACTTAAAACCAAACATGGTTTCATTATATAGAGGGGTATAATGTAACTCTACAAGAATGAATCCTGAAATGAAGCCTGTCACCACATCTAGGTCAGGTGTATTATAGTCAAGTAAAACTAAAATCATTTTAAAAATCCATTAATTGAAATAAAGTAAAATACAAACTTCTTAAACTACTGAAATCTAAAACTGAAATAAAAGTGAATAAAATTATTATTATTTATTATAAACTAATTCTAAATGTATGTGGTAAATAAACAAATAAATAAAAACAACAAAATTACTAAATAAATAAATATTTGTATTTTAAGCCTGGCCTATGACATAAAATAGTCATCATAATAATAACATGGTGCTTAAATTGCAAATATATAATAAATATCTAAATTAAATAAATGTATAATTTTTTTAATAAATGTAATTTTATTATGCATTATTATTTTTAACTAATTCTTAATGTATGTGGTAAATAAATAAAACAAAAACTAAAATGACTAGAATTAAAAAAAACACCTGAAAAAAAAAAAAAAAAAAAAAATAATATATATATATATATATATATAAACTTAGCTTGATGGTGCTTAAATTGCAAATATATAATACGTATATAAATTAAATAATTATTTTTTTATTTTATGTGGTTGGTAAATAGATAAAGATAGATAGATAAACAGAAAGAGAAATTTGTATTTTAAGCTTGGCCTATGGTCTGTAAATAATAATAATGATAATATTTTTCTATTCTTTTTTAGTACTTAAATTGCAAATATGTGCTAAATATATAAATTAAATACATTAATGTACATTTTTACTACTTTTATTTATTATTATTTATTTATTACGTTTATTATTATTATTATTATTATTATTTCTGCTTATTAATTTTTTATTCATTCTAAATCTGTGGTTAGTAGATAATGTAATAATAATGTAAATTGTATCATACATTTTTTCTATTCTTTACTGTGCGTAAAATGTATATATATAGTCTCAGTATTTCCTAAAGCAAATAATGCAAGTAATTTTTACAACAATTAAAATGTTGCAGAAATTATGCCGCAGCAAAGCATTATTCTGATACGTTATTAAAAATCATATATAAATATTAAATATTTTATAATTTGACATCATTTTCCATATTGAGTAACAAATTACAAATATCAAGAAAATAATGTTGCAATTTTTTACTATTTAAAGTAGTATTTGAGGACAAAAATACACAAGTAATGCAAATAATTTTAAGTTAAAATACAGATTAAAACATGGGTCCAAAACAGACTACACATACAGCAATACAACAAGAGTAAAATACAATGGAACAATGAAAAATCATTCTGATTGTTGGTCTTTATTCTTTTTTTCTCCAGAGCAAAGCCAAGAGCTCATGTGGACCCTTCCAAATGTCCGTCCTCATACAAGGAGAACTCCTCACAGGAGAAGCTCATGATGGCGATGGCTGAAAACTTCCGTCAGCAGTATGCGCTTTTGTACCCTGATCACAAAGAGCTTCTCCTGTGCCCTGTGAATGAGTGTGGTGTTCAGGTACATACACTTTCCAGACATGGCAACATTACCACAAATGTCTTTTTTCATTACTTTCTTACTCCAATGTATATCAACAGAAATTTGTAAGCACCACCTTGCGAAGCACTTTGCTGCCCTATTCTGAGCTGTACGACTGGGAGGGATGTGCCAGCTTTGTGGCTGATTATCTCTCGTTGGAGCTGCTGGATCCACCGTTTGAACTTGTGAGAATCCGATTTGAATCATGATGGTTGTTTTTGCGTCTTGGACTCAAAACAAGTTTTTATTGTATTTCTCTTCTTTTCTAGCCCAAGCAGCTGTCATCGCCCACCTGGGTTCTGCAGACTCAGAGAGGCACATGTTTTGATTTCTCCATCGTGCTGTGTAGCCTGTTGTTGGGTGCCGGATACAATGCTTACTGCGTCAGTGGCTATGCTACGAAAGAGATGTGTCTACTTGATCAGTCACGACAAGAGTGTCCACTACTGCAGCCTCAAATACAAGTAAGCACAGCGTACACACATTTGATTTAAATGTGACCCTGGACCACAAAACCAGTCTTAAGTCGCTGGGGTATATTTGTAGCAATAGCCAAAAATACATTGCATGGGTCAAAATTATTGATTTTTCTTTTATGCCAAAAATCATTAGGAAATTAAGTAAAGATCATATTCCATGAAGATTTTTTGTAAAATTCCTACTATAAATATATCAAAATGTAATTTTTGATTTGTAATATGCATTGTTAGGAACTTAATTTGGAGAACTTTAAAGGTGATTTTCTCAGTATTTAGATTTTTTTGCACCCTCAAATTCCATATTTTCAAATAGATGTATCTCGGCCAAATATTGTCCTATCCTGACAAACCATAGATCAATAGAAAGCTTATTTATTGAGCTTTCATGTGATGTATACATCTCAGTTTTGTAAAATTTAACCTTATGACTGGTTTTGTGGTCCAGGGTCACATATTATTTTATGGTATGTGATGTTACTTAATGTTTTTGAAGCCTATGAGGCTTAACATGCAAATTATAGTATTTATAACTTACTATAATTTATGTAGTTAGTTTAATAAATAAATAAATGTTTTTTTTAAACCTGGCCTATGACATGTAAATATTATCATAATATTATTCTATGCCTTATGGTGCTTAATTGCACATCTATAATTAATATATATAAATTAATTTAATTTAATATTGATTCTAAATGTATATAAAAAAGTCTCACCGCTGAATAAAAAATAAAAAAAGGTTATTGCGACTTTTTATCTCACATTCTTACTTTTTGCAATTGCAAGTTATAAAGTCAGATTTGCGTCATATAAACTCACAGTTGTGAAAAATAATGTCCGACTTTTGTTGCAAATGCGAGTTTGTACTTCGCAATTCTGACTTTTTTCTTACAATTGCAAGTTTATATCATATAAACATCAAGTTTATATAGTTTATTAAGTCAGAATTGTGAGAGATAAACTTGCAATTCTGAGAACATATCAATATTTTTTTTTATTGGACTTTACAACTTGCAAATTGCGAGTTTATATCTGACAATTCTGAGAAAAAGGCTGAATTTAGGCAGAGTTTATATCTCGCATATATAACTCGCATTTGCAAGAACATTCTGACTTTATTTCTTGCAATTGTGAGTTCATATTATGCACTTCTGAGAAAAAAGTCAAGTTTATATCTCGCAGTTCTGACTTCATAACTCACAGTTGCAAGTTTATATGATGAAATTTTGAGAAAAGTCAGATTTGTGAGTTTCTCGCAATTGTGATGTTATAACTCGAAATTGCAAGTTTATATCACCAAATTTTGAGAAAAAAAATTCAGATTTGCAAGTTTTTTTTAACTATAACTCGAAATTGTGAGTTTACTCGCAACTGCAAGTTTACTTCCAAAAAATCTGAGAAAAATCAGATTTGATAGTTTCTCACAATTCTGACTTTATCACTCGGAATTGCGAATTTGTATCTCACAATTCTGACTTTATAACGCAAAACTCGTTAAGTTTATAACACAAAATTTTGAGGAAAAGTCTGATTTACGAGTTCGTCAAAATTCCGAGTTTATTGCGAGTTTATATTAAACAACTCAACAATTGTGTAAATTACTTTTTTCTCAGAATTGTGAGATATATACTAGCAATTACGATTTTTAAAGTCCAGTTAAAAAAAAAAAGACTAACATGTTCACAACTGTGAGATGTAATCTTGCAATTGCAAGAAAAATTTCAGAATTGTGAGATTGCAATTACCTTTTTTTATTTTTTATTCTGTGGTGGAAATGGGCTTCCAAACATATTTTATGTATTTCCGCAAAATTTCGTTTAAGATCAGTTAATTGCTATCCACCCTATAGTTTATCCACAGATACCCTTGAGGTTGTAAAGTATCTGTTGAAGAACACAGCTTTAACACAAATTTTCTTGAGTGGTTGAAATCAGAAATACTTTCTAAAAATCTAAACTGGATGCATGATTCATGTTATGCTTTTGCATGACCTGCTCAGGATGAGACAGAGGAACCGAAGAAGCCAATAAAGAAATACTCTGTAAAACCCTCACGCGACTTGCACAGCAACTTTGAAAAGCGTCAAGAGCAGAAACAGCAAGCAGAAGCTGAAGCAGCTGCGCTGAAGAAACAACAGGACGAAGAGAGACTTCAGAAGGTTGGACTAAGAATGATTCAATGAAATTCCATTTGATTTCTGAGTTCTGACTTGCATTTTCACTGGTTCCTCTTAAACAGGAGCAAGAACGTCCACCACCTGACCCTCTTCGGGGCTTAAGAGTTCACTGCTGGGTTCTGGTGCTCTCAGGAAACCGGGAGGTACCAGAGAACTTCTTCATTGACCCTCTGACAGGCAAGAGCTACTCCACCACCAATGAGAACTTCCTGGGCATAGAGAGCGTCTGGAACCATCAAAACTACTGGGTCAACAAGCAAGATTGCACTTTCGGTTGTGATGTCAGTATATTTTAACGTGGATGTGTATGAATGTTTTCGGTGAAGATGACAAGCACTGCAAAGTTCACCGGGTCTGTTTGTGTCTATGTAGGAGATGACCTTCGACATGGGTGATCTGTCAACGTGGGAGTACGTGCTCTGTGGCCCTACTAGCCAATCTCTGACAATCATTTCAGACCCAAAGACACGTGAGGAGCCAGAAGACGAGGAGGAAGTACAGAAAGACTATTTTTTGTTTATAATTTTCTATTTCGTTTGAATGCCATTGTTGATTTAACTGTTGAAGGGCATTTTTCAACACCGAACCTGATATCTAAATCCATATTTATGCTCAGTTTCTTTTACCTTAGATTTAACAATCTTTTTGTTTCTAAAGGAGGAGATGCATGAGCTGAAAGTGTTTGAGATGCCTCCATCTTGGGTGACTAAAATAGACATTTCACCAGCAGGTCAAGTCCTCGCTTACACACATATAGTATTTCATCCATTATCTATTATCTCTTGAGGTTAATTAATCATACATGTTTTTATTTTGCATCTTTATAGATATGGAAATGCGTTATCCAGGGGGTATGAAGGTTATCCAGTACAGGAAAGCCAAGCTGGAGAAGTTTGCACCTTATCTTCTGAGAGACGGTCTAGTGGCCAAACTCACCACTTATAAAGACATTGAATGTAAGATATTTGCAGATGTTTTTGTTTTCAGATTCAACATACCTTTTATATATATATATATATATATATAAATATATATAAATAGATAATAAAATTTATTATGTTAAATTAAATATTATGTAAATAAGGCCTTTAAATAAAATAAATTACAAAAAAGTATGTATCTTTATATAATAATATATGTTGATCTATATAAACAAATACATTTATATTAACAAACCTATTAAAGGGATATTTATTTAGCATGTTAAATGGATGGTTCACCCAATTTTAAATGATCATCATTACATTTTTATTTATCATTTAACTAATTAAACTAAACGAATTAGATTTTCAGTGCGATTTGGCGTGGCTTGTCAGTGATTTACGGCGGGGTGTTTGAATTGCCGCTCCAGCTGAACGCACGTGATGGGGATTTACTACTAATCAAAGTACCGGCTTCATTGACTAAACGCGCCTCACAACATTGTTCGATTAATCGTTGCAGCCCTAAATAATAATACTTAATAATTATTAAGTATTTCAAATAATAATTATCAAATGTTTATTTATTTAAAAGCATGTTCATTTAGCCTTTATATAAATATGAATTTTTTATTTATTTAAAAAAACATGTTCGTTTATTTAAGTATTAACTACTTAAATAAATAATATACATATCAATATTAAAATAGTATAAACATTCTGAATAAATATTGTTTATTTATTTAAAAACATGTTCATTTAGCTTTTATCCTGTGTGTTGACATTGAGTACAAATTCTCACTTTGTCATTTTCTTAGGCACACAAACCAACACTATTAAGGAATGGTTCAAACATCGAAGTGATCATCTTGACGAGAGAGAACTAAACACAGCCACCAATGTGACAACTGAGCATTTCAGTCCTGGACGAAGTGATGCTCTCAAATGTAATCTAACACACATTTTCAATATATTCCTGATGTCAGTATTTATTAACGTGAATAATAATAGGGCCTGGGATAACAAAAGTTGAATTTTGTTTAGACCACAGGTATGTCACTTTAGTTCCTGAGATGGAGCGTCAGATGGACTTCTATAGTCATACTCGCACTGACGACCTAGCTAGAAGAATCGAGAAGCCTTTCGAAATGACAGAAACCTTTGAAGACCGGACTGACTTTCTCTTTTATCGACGTATTGTTTACGGAAAGCAAATCAAAGTGATTCGGGCTGGAGAGGCTCTTGAACAACGGCCTTTACAGGTAATGCTCTCTCAACAAACAGCTTCGACCTTTAAGCAGTTGAACTCAATATTAACTTACAGGTATAACATTAACCAATAATATACTAAAGCTACATAGTGGCCTTGCTAACAATTAACATCCAAAAGATGGGGAAAACAGGTCAATGAAATTTTGTTTGGGATCTCCAACAGAGGGTGGAGGAGCGGTTTCACAGAGATCCTTCAAAGCCGGCAAGTAAAGATGTGGCTGAACGAATCTTTATGGTGTCGGAAAGACGAATTCAGGTGACCTTTCATCTAGAGGACAACAAGATCATCCCAGCCTGGCTCAACTTTACGAAACCCAAAGAAGCAGCAGACTCGCAGAAAGCGCAAGCTTTTACTCCACAGATGGTGTCTGGCTTTCAGGTCTGATGTCACATGTCAAAAATCTTCGGCATTAATTACTCACCATCGTGTCGTTCCAAATCCGCAAGACCTGCGTTCATCTTCAGAATACAAATTAAGATACTTTTAATAGAATCCGAGAGCTTTCTGA
Source organism: Garra rufa (assembly GCF_049309525.1). Lineage (NCBI taxonomy): Eukaryota > Metazoa > Chordata > Actinopteri > Cypriniformes > Cyprinidae > Garra > Garra rufa. Next base: position 16,429,114 of record NC_133385.1, read on the forward strand.
TCTTGCATAAACTGCAACGCAACCACCACGTTCAAGGCCTAAAAAGTTAATAAGGACATCGTTAAAATAGTCAGTGGTTCAACCGTAATGTTATAAAGCTACGAGAATACTTTTTGTGCACAAACAAAAAAATAATAATTAGGTAAATCATTGGGTCAAGTGTCCAACACAGTCTTATTTTAAATTCTAAACTATTATGCTTTGACAAATTTTCAACATTTGTAAAATAGTTGTGGTTTCTTGTGAGATCACCTTTGCTGTGGATAGAAAAAGTTTTTGTTTCATGTTAGCGTTCACATCTTATATTGTGCATCTTCAGGTGGATCCTTCTGCGAAACCCTACAAGAACTTGCAGTTGTATGAAATTCTTGTGGAATTGATGAGAGAAGAGGAGGATGTCGAACTTCGAATCAGAGAGTCAGAAAAAGAGGTATTACATTTCACAAGCACCATTATATTAAAAAAAAAAAACGTCCACGTCTAGCCAATAGATGCTGCGTCCCAATTCGCATACTATCCGTCCTAAATAGTATTCGAAAATAGAATTAGTATGTCCCAAACCGTAGTACGTTTAAAAAAAAGTATTTCAAAGATTCCCGGATGGTCTACTACTTAACTTCAGAATTCGAAGTGCGAATCAATGCACACTCTAACGGCTAATATTGCTCACAATACATTGCGCGGTGAACGAGGATTCGATTGGAACTACAAACAAGCATAAAAAGTGTTAAAAAACAACAAACATGGCGTATATGCGTGACCAACGGACAGGTAGAGAAAGGGGTTTGAAAGATTAATAATCGATGTGTAACCTGATAATATATATATATTATATATTATATTTATTTATTTAATGTTATCCTCGTTATATTTCATGTGCAGCAAGATTATGAACTTTTATAATTGTTAGGTTTGGTCATTAACTTTTAAATGCATCATTATGCAAACACAAGAGCAGAGTTCTCGGCATGAAAGACCTGTGAAAGATCGTGCCTCTTCATTTCTCTCCAATACGGTAGGAAATCAAATTAAACGAAATGTAGATAATGCTGATGATTGACAGGGCAGTTTAAACGGTGACAGGATTCAGGTAACTAAGCAAGAGTTATGACGAAGTAGTATGCCCCAAAGCTTGCCTACTATTCTGCTACATACTCAAAAGTATGTACTTTTTCTTCACAAATATAGTACATACTTTTAGGGCATAGTATAGACCTTTTTCCTGAGTAAACGATGAGCGCCGCTATTACGAATTCTAACATCAGATTGAATGCTTTTCTGTTCCGGTTTCCATAGGAAGCGTCCATCTGTTTTTAATGTAGCTAACGTCCGCTGCTTCGTGTCATCTACACACTCATTAAAGTGAGGCACTGACAAATGACGGTCATTGCGACATTGCCAAGTGATGGCGCTATGGAGCCATGTGCTTTTTAAAAACATTTTAATAGGTTTAACATTAGTTTATTAGCTCGGAATATACCCTAATTTGATTAGAAACAATGCAGACCGGAAATGCAAAGCATTCTTTCAGTTAAGAGTCGGACTTACTTCTGTGTTCAGGAAAAACGTCTATAAGTAGGCGAATTGGGACGCAGCAAGAGTGTTTTCACGATGCGTCATCAATCGGCCATATTGGTGGCACTGAGCGTAAACAATTCCACTGAACCAAACGAAACTTGCATATTTTGCTGATTATTGCTAATGAAAATGGTCAGTTATTGTCATGTTTTGGACTATATTAATCGGTCGGAATGGGAAAAGCATTTGGAGAACTACAGACTGCCAAAAGTTATAACAAATCAAGAAGAAGAGTGCAAAAAACTGTCTGAGGAACAAAAGGCGTTTGTGGTTGGACAAACTGAACCAGGATTTTCAGGGCAAGAATCTTGACAACATTTGTGTTTGTTTTTATGATTTCCAGTCAGGTAGGTGAATTATTAGGTTGATATCTTAATTAATATAGCTTGTATATCTTTACCACCTATTAACTTTAGTTTGTCAAAATATTGCTCACGTTCCTGCTTTCCTCCTCTCTATGATTTAGCAGCTTCCACACATTTTTTTCCCATGGTTTAGACAGCATAAATTAGCTGAACAATGTATTCAGTACATTAATAATGCAATCCATGCTGTTGTTTACATCCAAGTATCGCCAATATGGCCGCAGATGCAGCTAACGTAAGTACAAACTCTCTATCGTGTTAACCTTAGCATGTTTGTTTCAGGTTAGGTCTATCCTTTCTTCAAGAGAAAGGGAGGACAGTAATACTGACCTACTCATCTCTATCTACAACCCTACGAGGAACGAAACGGCCCGTCGGCACATGGAAGAAAAGGTGAAGCATAGATTTAATCCGCCAACCACGTTCATCACACTAATCCAAATTTTCACCTACCTCTGGTTCCTTTTGTTCCTCAGGAACGTATGGCTAAAGAAAAGAAGCAGCGGGAGAAGGAGAAAGAGCTGGACCTGCTGGCTCCATCCCAGGTCCGACTAGGACTCCAAGAAGTTCTTACACGACAGGACGCACTCCAGCTGAAGACAGACTGTCTGAATGAGTTCAAACAGCAGCTTATTAACAAAGCCTGCCTGGTCCAGAGCAGAATCGAAAAGGCACGTTAGTTTTGTTTCCACCTTCACCTGCAAAACTAGGGCTGTCACAATTCCTCGATTAAATTCAAGTGCTCGGTTTTAAAAACTCATCGACTGTATTTTGCTCGTGTCGAGTAACTGGCAAAATACAGGAAGGAGAATCCATGAAACGCATTTTAGACCGTTTTCTAAGGCTGTATGATATATTAAACCCATTTAAAAATCATAATAAAGCATAATGCTATTGTGAATTCACAAACGCTTAGTTTTAATTAAATAACGTTACATATATGCGATGCAGGTTTAATATATGCGAACTGTTATCATTTAGGCGTGTGGAGCGTCTCAAATTTAATCTCTGCATATTTCTGTGAGTTTAGGTTTATAACGTTAATCTATGCACGCAACGTACGCAATTTCATTCTAAACCTACGCAAACACAGGAGAATACATTATCTTTGTCAATATGCTAACGCATATTGCGTTCAACGCGATTTCAAAATAAAAGCTAAAACCCTGTCTGAGTTTATACGTTTTTGTTATCCACATTCAAGAATATTACAGTGGCTGTAGCATTTCTGTCGTAAAGAACTGGCTAAATAAGTGGACTTTTGAGGTAAATGTTATATATGCTGCCTTCATGTGCTATCGTAATTATGGTAAATACCAAAATCCGACATCTAAATTGCACATGAACACCCACTCACGTTGTAATTTCCACTGGAAAGCTCGAAATTTTTTATGATACCCGAGTTGCCGAGATGGGATAAACTTTGACCTTTCAACATGGCGGACAGCAACGAAACTATACTGAATGATAAGCATTGCATGATGTTAAAAGTTCTCTGCTGTTTAGTTGATTAGTTTGTAGCCCCCATAATGCTGGGGCATAAAGGATTTTAATAACGTCACTATTTAAACGTAGTGTTGTCTTTAAAAATACCGTTAAGAGAAGATGCTAGCTTGTCGTGGCTCGCCTCCAGTAGGGTGCTGTGCGATACAGTGTTCTGAAGGACGCAATTTTCTCATGTTATTTTATTCGGTCTGTTTTACCAAAGTAGCATGTGAGGACAAATTGCGAGTTCGCCATGTTTCTCTTCACTACGACAACAAAAGCACCTGAACACGACACGCTGGTAATTTCCATTTCACAAGTGGAAAGCATCATCTTTCCCATATCACATGAAGGCAGCATTAGTCAATATTAAACAAGGATTAATTAGATCGAGTTGTAAAGTGTACAAACAGTCGTCAGGCCGTTGGCGCCCTCTGCAGTCATTTGTCATAATGCGTAATGTACGTTAGCTCCATTGTTTTTAATACGTTATGTATTTTAACAGTTTTGTTCAACAAAACCATAGGGTTGCTTGCTTATGATACCTTATTTGAACTAATTATTATTGCCTCGTTGCTATTATATATGTATTTAAGTCATTTTAAAGGCCATTGTTCACTTAGGTCTATTTTTATTACTACAAACAAAATCATAATTATCTAATTACTCGATTAATCGTCAGAATAGCCATCTGAAGCTTGCTAGAGGAACATCAGCAGTTGATTGGTCATCTTTGGTTTGTCATTTTACTTCTTCTTAAATAAGAAGGCCAAAGAAAACACTAATTAACTTGTAAACCTGTTTGTTTAGGAGTCAGAAGAGTTGCTGAAGAAGCAGCTGTGGTACCAAAAGAACTCTTTCACCATGACTAATGAAGAGGAGGACGATTACCAAGCCTACTGCTTTGACGCCATGTTCAAAATCCACATTTCCAAACTGAGACTCATTCGGTACGCACCCCAGATTATTTGCTGAATAATACAGTGATGATAACATGACTAAACATCTAACTTTTCAAGATGGTGCAAAGCCCAAGCAGATTTGGTTGTAAACAAGTGTGTTGGTATAATTTGCTTCAGCAGCACATCAGTAAATCTGTATGTTGTTTTTGTAGACACAAGGAAAGGGCACCTCAGAAGTATCTGACACTGGAGGAGAAACTAAGAAGACATCCGAGGTTGGCCAGTCACTTGATGTAACAAGACAATATATCACAGTATATAACTCCACCTAGCCCACAAAGTCATGTATGACCTCAATAAAGTCTTCCGTTGCATCATTTGGGACGGGATTTTCATTTTGTTCTGATAAAGGTCAAGAAACAGACACAATATCTGATAAAATAAGTATACACGACTGTTCAAAAGTTAAGATTTTATGTTTGTTTTTGAAAGAAATCTCTTAACTCACCAAGGCTGCATTTATTTAAATAAAAAAAATAGTGTAAAGTTAAATGGTGAAATGTAATTTTTATTTTAAATTTTAATATATTTTAACGTAATTTATTCTTGTGAATTTTCAGCATCATTTCTCCAGTTTTTAGTGTCACATGATCCTTCAGAAATCATTCCGACATGCTGATTTAGATACTGATAAACTATTTTAGGTAATATTTTGAATTAGATTTTTTTTAATATATTTTGTTTCCATTTTAAAGTTTAGTTTCTTTTTAAGTACCTAGTTTTAGTTTGTAAATTTTGTAAAAATATTTTTGTTTTTAATATCTGGTTTTAGTTAATCCACAAACTAAAAAGAGAAATATTTCAGTAATTATTTATAGTTAACAATAACCCTGCTTTGAATATAAAGTGATTTTTTTTTTTAAATTAAGTAATTTTACATTTATTGCATCCTTAAATTACCTGATATTAATTTTAATAAATTGTATATATTTTTAGTGTTTTGTTTCCACTTTAAATTTGTAGTCATTTTTAGGATCTAGTTTTAGTTTGTCTTTTCTTTATATTTTTTGTTTTTAGTATCTGGTTATGGTCTGTAATGATATGTAGTTAATAACCCTGCTTTAAATATAAAGTTAAAGATTACTTAATTTAGAGATTTAAAGATTTTTTTTTTAATTTTTGTTTGTAATTTGTTGCATCCTTGCTGAGTAAAAAAAAAGATTTTAATAAATTATATTTTAAATGTTTTATTTCCATTTAAAATTAAACAAATTAAAATGAGAAATATTTCAGTAATTTTTTATTTATAATTTTAATTATTTTGGAATTTTGTTTAAAATAATTGATTTTAAAAGTTAATTTAATGCATCTTTGCCAAGTTAGTAAAAAAGTTTATTTTAATTTTTCAGATTAGTTTGTTTTAATATCTAGTTCGTTTATTTTTGTTAACTAGTTGTGTAAAAAAAGTGATATACATTTTGAATGTTGTTTCCATTTCAAATTGTTTGTCTTTTATCTAGTTAGGGGCCAAGCACCGAAGGTGCGGTGGCACCTATTGTATCCGTTAGCGTTCTTATTCTTCTTTTTCCGTTTCTTCCGCCGCAAGTCTATGGCAGCCCATAGAACCGCTTGCGGGAAAGTTGTATAATTTTGCACACTGATAGAGGACAGTCCCAACATTAACCATAGCAAGTTTGATGTCTCTAACTAAAACTCTCTAGCGCCACCACTTGTCCGAAATTTCACTTTCTTTTTGCTAATAACTTTTTCTCTGAATCCTTGGGTCATGCCGAGTCGAATGAACACCAAAATTCAAAAATCGTAAGGTTTAGGTTTTTTTTCTATAATTTATTGTTTGTAAAACCTACTTTTTCGAACTCGTCCTAGACGGTTTGTCTGATTGTCACCAAAATTGGCTCAGATCATCTTCAGACCATGCTGGCAAAAAGTTATGGAATTCAAGTTGATTGGACAAACCGTTCTCGAATAACACGCTAATTAATTTTACGAAAAGCATGCAAAAATGGACGTGAGGCCATATCTCCGCAACGGTTTGACGTATTGAGACCAAACTTGGTGTGTGTTATAATATGCATGACCTGAGGATACCTGCAGTGTTTCGTCACAGTGCCACCTAGTGGTCAGGAGATATAAAAAATGGCTATTTTTGCTTATAACTTCTCAGTGCTTTGCCAAAAAATCTCAAAGCTCATCCCGTTAGATTCGGAGGAGCATGCCGAGTCGAACCATATCCAAGTCGGCCATTTTGAATTTAGCTTTAAAATGTTGTATCTTGAGAACAGATTAGCGTATCGTTTCGACATTAATTACAAAAATGTTCGGCACTATGCCCTGAATGTACATAAAATTTTTGGGGCCAGCGCCACCTTGTGGTCAAAAGTTATAACGAAATTTCAAAAAATGCTAATAACTTATGTGAAAAATGGCTTATTGTAATGAAATTGATCTCAAAATATTCCTTGGGTCAGGCCGAGAACATTGATGCCAATTTTGGCCGAACTTACTGTCCGCCATTTTGATGAATGTAGAAAACCTACTTTAGAGCGTTTGTCGGATTTTCACCAAATTTGACTCGGATCATCTTCAGACCATGCTGACAAAAAGTTATGGATTTTGTGTCGATATTAAAAACCGTTTTCATTTAACGCATCAACAAATTTGCTGAAAAGATGCCAAAGCGCATCTGAAGCTGTATCTCCGCAAAGCTTTGAGATATTTGCACCAAATTTTGTATGTGGCATTATCACCTCACACTGATTACACCACATCTATTTGGTAACAGCGCCACCTATTGGTCAAGAGTAATAAACCATTCATTAACTATCAATTATAAATTGTCCAAAAATGCTAATAACTGTAGACAGCAATAGCCTAGTGTAATGAAATTAGTCTCAAAATATTCCTTGGGTCATGCCGACAACATAGATACCAAATATGCCACAGTTGGTCAAGCTTCCTGTCCGCCATTTTGATTTATGTTGAAAACCTACTTTTTCGAACTAGTCCTAGACCGTTAGTCCGATTTTCACCAAAATCGACTCAGATCATCTTCAGACTGTGCTGACAAAAAGTTATGGATTTCATGTTGATAGATGAAACCGTTTTCGTACAGCGCCTCTACAAATTTTAGGCTTGATGCCAAAATGATTCTGAGGCTTTATCTCTGCAAAGCTTTGACATAAAGACGGCAAACTTTGAGTGTGCCTTTGTCACCTCACACTAAACACACCACATCGATTTGATAACAGCGCCACCTGTTGGTCAAACCTAATAAGCCATTAAATCATATCAGTAGGCATTCTACATCATTCTGTCGTTTTGACTAAAATCATCTTAAAATGGCTTCTTTTTACTTGTTGCAGTTGGTCTGCTGTTCCTGCAATCCTTAGCTCCTCATTTTCCCCTTTGAATGCTTGGCCCCGTAATTGCTGCTTGCAGCTATATTTGTAGTTATTTTAGTACTTCAGACTAAAATGATAAATATTTCAGTAATAATTTAGTTAACAATCCTGTTTTGAATATACAGTTAAGTATTACAGCATTAGATTGAAAATCTTTAAGTTTAATGCAAAAGTTAAAAATAATATTTGAAAAGTTACTTAATTTTAATCAATTTATTTTAAATTGTTTTTTGTAATGTTTGGGTTCCATTTTTAGTAACTAGTTATTATCTATTTTAGTAATTCAAACTAAAATGAGATTTCAGTAATGACTTTTAGTTAACAATAACCTTGCTAAAGCATAAGAATTTTTTGTAACAATTTGAAAATGGTACAAACCCCACATTCTTATAGAGCTGTGCAATACACAATATTGATATGTACATGAATCAATAGTATTGTGCATTGCACAGCTGAGCGTCTTGCTCAGCCCCTTGAAGTAAAAATTCAGAAGAGCATCAACTGTAGTTTGTTAGATTATATTAAAAAAACCTTTATTGCCATTTTTACTATAGATTATACACTTAAACTTTATAGCAACACTTCAACACTAATCCCAGTTGGATAATACAAAATAATGCATCAACAACCAACATCCCACTACAGAGTGCGAAATGTTGGGAATATTAAAAGAAAAAATGAATTAACAGCCTTTAGTAATGCAAACTTTATTTACATAAAAAGAAAGATCCAGTACTTCATGCCATGCTCCTTAAAAGAAAGGAATCAATCCTACAAAAGTTATGAGAGCTTCAGAGATGCTTGGAAGAGAGAGAAAGAAAAGGCAGAAAGAAAACAGCAAAAATGGCAAACAGTGTTGAACAGATAGAAGTTGAGACCAAGTGAAAGTGACATTTAGATTTCTCTAAACTGTCTATTAAAAAAAGAAACAAGCCTCAGTTACACATATTACAGCATTCTGCACAGGAAAACTGTACACGGAAAACCCTAAATGACACGTAAAAGCCTGGTGTGGTTAGCCACTGTATGTACAAAAACAACTGTGCACAATACTAACATACAGAAAATGTTTACTTAATATTATACAATGTAGACAGACGGAGTTATTAATTTTTTCATCCTATTTCGCATAACCGTAATCTATGCACGCGTTTACCCTGAAAAACGTTGGAGTTTAGGGAAGTCGGCTGGCTATCTAGTGCGTTAGCGGAGAATGAAGGCGAGGCGCTGATCTACTGGCGGTTGCTCTTTATCCTCTCCAGCCTCTTTTTGAGGTCGTCGAGGTTGGAGGCGGGGGAGGAGGAGCGGGTGGGGCTGTGGGAGTGGGAGTGGGACTGCTCCTGCTGGAAGTGCTCGCGGGACTCCTTCAGCTGGGACAGTTTGCTGTGGAGCATGTCTGTGGAGGAGGCCACCGATGGTCTCAGGGAGCTGAGAGGAGGTCGGTCTTCCTCCGGCTGCCAAAGACAAGCATTTACAACTCAATTTTAAATACTATAAATAAAATTCTTAAAACTTGGCTGAAGAATTAATTATGGAAGCCCGTTTCCACCACTGAATAAAAAAATAAAACAAGGCTACTGCGAGATATACTTTTTTTTTTGAGAATAAAATAACTATTGTGAGATATAAATTCATAATTCTGAGAAGTCACAATTGTGAGAAATTAGTAATTGAGAAAGTCAATATTGTGAGAAAAAAAAGATGCAATATATAAATTTGTAATTCTGAGGGAAAAGTGTCAATTGCGAGGTATATTGTTATTGAGAAAAAAAAAAAAAACAAGTCACGATTGCCAGATAAATTCATAATTCTGAAAAATAGTCGCTATTGTGAGATACAAATTTGTAATTGAGAAGTCACTATTGCGAGATATAAATGTATACTTCTGAGGAAAAAGTCACTATTGCAAGATAAATTTGTAATTTGGAGAAAAAAAAGGAACTACCACGAGATAAAAAAAAAAAGTCATTGCAAGATATAAATTCGTAATTCTGAAAAGTCACTGTTACTACATACATTAGTAATTAAAAGAACTATTGCGAGGTAAATTTGTAATTCTGAGAGAAAAAGAGTCACTGTTGTGAAATAAATTCAAAATTCTGAGAAGTCACTATTGCGAGATATGAGTAACTGAGAAATAGGCACTATTGTGAGATAAATTTAATTGAGAAAAAAAAAGTGTCACTGTTGTGAGAAATAATTCTCAGAAGTCACTATTGTGAGATAAATTTGTAATTTTGAGAAAATAGTCACTATTGCAAGATATAAATTCATAATTCTGAGAAGTCACAATTGCGATACGTTTGTAATTCTGAGGAAAAAAAAATCAGTTGTGAGATTTATATCTTGCAATATCGACTATTTCTCAGAATTATGAATGAGTAATTCTTAGAAGTCACTATTGCAAGATAAAAATGAGTAATTCTGACAAATAAAGTCACTATTGCGAGATATACATTAAAAATTATGAAAAGTCATAATTGCGAGATAAATTCCTAATTGAGGGGGGGGGGGAACTACTGCGAGATATACTTTTAATTTTGAGAAAAACTATTGCGAGATATAAATTTATAATTTTGAGATGTCACAATTGCGAGAAATTCGTAATTGAGGAAGTCAATATTGTGAGATATAAATTCGTAATTCTGCGAAGTCACTATTGCAAGATATAATCTGTAATTGAGAAAGTCACTACTGTGAGAAATTCAATTTGAAAAAAAAAATATATATAAATTTGTAATTAAGAAAAAAAAGTCACTATTGAGATGAAAATTCATAATTGAAGTCACTATTGCGAGGTATAAATTCGTAATTCTAAGAAAGAAAAAAACTCAATCGCACGTTTAAATCTCGTTTTCGAATTTACCTTTTTTTTATTCAGTGGCTGAAATGTTAAATTATAAATAATTTGTTAAAACTACCATTATTATTAATATAAGTATTGTTAAAAGATCAAATATTATCAATAGAAAAAAATAAATAAATAAAAAAAAATAAAGATAAGAGACAAACCGTTGAGTTCTCAAGGCCGCGCCGTTGCCGTAAGATCTTCAGTCTCTCGTAGTAGGCGGCGGCGTTTAGATCTTCTCCGTTACTGCTGATGGGCACAGTGCTGGAGCTCGGCAAATACAAGTCTGTGCTGTGCTGAGGGATTACTGAAACACAACAGAGACCTCAATATGCTAGGACAAAATCAAGACAAAGATTTTATTAAAGTTAGCCCAACTCACCTGCAGAAGTCTGGATTCGGCCTTTTCCTTCACGTTCTGACTCAATCATGCGGAGTCCTCGCTCCACGTAACTCTGGAAGAACTGGGACGTGTTCCTCAAGAAGGGCTCGAGGTCTGCGTCAGAGTACTTCTGCTTGTATTCATACAGCTCTGTCAGACCCTGAGAAAAAACCCCACTCTGATTAATGAAGTACTGAACCGAGAACTGCATAATTCTGGTTATTTTGCGAAGATTGCAAACTGTTGTTACCTCTTTAGTATTCTCCTTGGAGCCAATCTTTTTGAAGATCTCAGAGAGGATGTCGCTCACTTTGGCCTTGATGAGTTTGTCATCCTATCCGAATCAAAACACAGTTGAAGCAACCAGATCAGCCACTAAAACTTTCAAAGTATCATCAAGATGAAGGTTTCAGTTCAGACCCATACCGATCTGAGGGCACCCTTCTCTGTGCCCTTGTCAGACTTGAGTCCGGAGAGGTTTACCGAATGCTTGACCACCCGCCTCAGATGTGCCTCCAGTTCTGACTCGTTGCGGTTCTCAATCATGGACATGTGATCTAATATCTATGAGAGAGAGACACACATTCACAGATCACTTTCACAAACCAAAAGTTACATGGAAAACTTTCCAGCTCCATTAATGTCTTAAATGTGTACCTTGGCGCCGGTGAGCTTGCAGAGTGCATGCAGCAGTGTCTTCAGTGTCCGGTGGGGAACGTCACTCTTCAGCTGTTTGAGCTTCTCTTTAGGGAAAACCTTCATGAAGTTGTGCACGTCCAGCAGGATGCGGTCTAGATTAATAGTATTGATGGTCTGCGGCAGGAAACGGATCATTCTCCATAGACACTGCATGGGACAGAGACAGGTGTTAAGTAGGCCAAAGTAAAGTAGGCCATACTTGCAATCAAAAGCTGCGTTTCCATTACAGATTTGCACGAAACTTTTGTGATATTTTATAAATGGCGATATAACTATTGTAAAATGACTTCATTAACCAATGTTATGCGGCTAAAATGTAATTTTTTCCATGTCGACAGATGTTGGTAGGTTTACAATACATCGCAGCCACCACACAAGCCATTTTTTATTTTTTATTAAATTGAAGACATAGGCACATTTGGTGATGTTTTGGTAGTGACATCTTGTTTTTTTTTTGGGTGTTATCCCATATAATTGTCACTACTGTAACAGTCACGACCGAAATATGTCATCATTGTTTTGGTACTGACAAAAGGGAACAATTCTTTATTTGGGGCAAATAAATTTTTGTACAGTTAGGCAAATTTTTTTTTGTATTTTAGTATGTTTCAGTAGTGTTTTAGTATGTGGGTTAAAATTCTGTAATGTGACTGCTACCAAAACATGGAATGTTTTGTCAAAAATAAAGTATACGAGAAAAATACGAAAATTAACTGCAGTTACTAGAAATGTGTACCTTGGATATTATACAATTTGCATACATAGTTTTATTTTTACTTCGCTTCTAGATTTATGTTTTCTGCTTTTTAAGTCTACATCTGTAATATGCTTTTGTCATTTAGTTTATCAGCTTTCAGTTTTGTAATACTTTAGCTTGTACAAAAATGAACAAATGTTGGCAACTAATTAAAAGTTTTTCCCTCAAATGATTTAATTCAAACTGTTAAAAATATTTACTTTAGTTTTAGTTTACAATAACACTGACTTGGATTATTAGCACTGCCATAAAAAGGAGAAAAGTGTGTGTGACATTCATCTGCAAAACATTTAAAAACACAAGACAATCAACTAATAAAATGAAATATAAAATGCATGTTGAGGTCACCATCCACCTTTAACTGATCAGACCACTGGTCTTGTTTTTGATGTCACAATAGTGCTCAAAGTTCAGAGCTTAAGTTGCAATTACGATTTCTACAACAATGGTATTTACTAGTAAAAAAAAAAGGTATTAAAATAATTTACATTATGTAAACGCATTATTACACATGATTCAGTGTAACTTTCTGGGTGTGTGGGTGGAACTAAGTGTATTCAATTTCTTGATTAAAAAAAAAAAATCTGAACCAAAATATTTCCCATTAATCGACATGATGCCAACCCCATGCAAGTGTAAAAGCGTTCACGATAAATGAGAGTTTAGGAAACTGATGCATTTCCATTGGGTGTATACTAAATTTGCAATTTCAATTTGAAGGGTCAAGGAAACGCAGCTTGTTTTGTTGGAGAACATTGAGAGCAGTGTTTTTTGAAGGTTATAATACATTAAAGAATGATCAAGTGACGTTTACGCACGCCAGGTGACCTGTAAATGCGAAAAAAAATTGTTTCCCACAGCCTTTTTTTTTTTTAAAGATTCCTTTTTCAAACAGCCTGAAAAACCACCTCATGCAAGACTAAAACTTTTGCAATAAAATAGTTAGGAAAATGATGCGCTTCCATTGGGTGTATACTGACGCCAAGAAAACACCAAACACACCAAATAACAGCCAAGTAAATAAATTTTATCCATCATGATTTCTTTAGATCATGGAAAGTCCCAAAACACATGGGCCAAGAGTTCTGCTTACACTATGATGTAGCTCAAATGTCAACATGCATATGCGTCCACAAAGTGCACAAGTTTTACCTTCATGACAAGTTCAGAGAACATGGGGGAGCCAGCGGTGCTGATAAGACTGTCCTGCAGCAGCACCAGCAAAGCACTGGAAAGAAAACAATGACCTTTAACCTTCAACCATCGATTACAGTCAGTCTGCAGTGTTGGCCAAATGTACACAGAACAGTACACATAACAAAGGTTCCCGGAGAAACCCAGTGCTAACCTTAGGATGTTGGTCTGATCGGATTTCTCCAGCACTCGAACCACCAGCAGGTTGACAGAACGAATGAGCTGCTGTCCGTCCTCGATATCCTCCACTCTGGAGTCCAACATCAGCGTGATCAGACCATGCATCAGATCCTTCAGGACGCCCATGGAGGCCTCACGCGCCAGACTCTCCATAGAGAACAGCTGGAAATGGACACGGTGACTCAGCACACCAAAGAACAATGACTTTTGTTTGCCTCTCCATGCATAAACTATTTTTTGCTAACAAAAGCTGTTTGTTTCTGGCAATACAATACTAGATGTGTTCAGAAATCAGGCCTGAACTTCCTGCAGTCTTCCACGCTGAAGCAAAAGCTCTCTTCTAGACTAAAGGTAAAGCAGCACTCACAGAAAGCATGTTTCCAATGATGCAGCTGTAGAGTTTGAAGATGTCCTCTTTGTCCAGCCGATCATCAGCCATGTGCGTGTTGTAAATGAGCCGCAGCTGCATGAAGGTGGCGATGAGGAACTGGTCGATGTGTCCAGACATGGCTTCCGCTTTGTCTGCCTGCCTCAAAACCTCATCGATCTGCAGAAAAGAAAAACAGGGAAATGTATTACTGAATGTGCAAATTCTTGCTGGAAAGTAGTAAAGGAATAGTTCACCCCATTTTGAAAATTCTGTCATTAATTACTCACCCTCATGTCATTCCAAACCTGTAAGACCTTTGTTCATTATTGGAAAAGAATTCTCATAGCTCTAAAAAAATTACGGTTGAACCACTGATGTAACATGGACTATTTTAACAACGTTCTTACTACCTTTCTGGGCCTTGGACATGTTACCTGCATTGCAGTCTATGCAGGGTTGGATAGCTCTCGGATTTCATCAAACATATCTTAATTGGTGTTCCGCAAATGAACGAAGGTCTTACGGGTTTGAAACATCAAGCCTGGCTATAACATAAAAATCCAAGAATCTAAATAGTGTAAGCAGGACACCCACCTGCGCCAAGGCCTGGATACTGGTGTTAATGTCTCCACTGGCCACTTGGGAGATGACAAAGTTGATGGTGGAGGCAGTGCTGTTGTGAATGTCGTCAAAATGAGGAGAGACCGAACGCATCCTGAAATTCACAAAATTTAAACATTTAACAAAAGTGATAACACCTTGGCATTTCAGAAGCCAAAATATTTGATCAAGCAAGAGATTTAACAGACTTAAAGACTCTTACTTGCGCTCAGGAATCATGACTGGCTCCAGAACGTCGTCCAGTTTGTGCTGCACCAGGTCAGGGATATCGCTGGCACATGTGTGGTTGTTCTCGAACACGTCCAGATCCAGCTGAAACTCTTTTGGAATGGATGGAGCCGACTGCTCCAAGTGAGCGTTCTGTGCCCGAGCTTGTCTGTCGAAAATGGAGGAAATAGTCACTTCTGCTGCAATTTTATGCTATATAATCCCCACATCATCAATAAGAGCCCACATTTTTGATTTGGTACCAGCCATAATGAAAGTATCAAAGCGTAATCCACTTCCTTGAGTTTCCTTGAAATACAAAATTTGCAACAATGAATATCGCCATTTTAAACTATATTCAAGTCACCGGAATAGTTTCAGGTACAGGAGCATTAATCGTAGCGTTAAAAAGAATCAAATGACCATTTACATTCCTTTTTTAAGTTCAAATAGACTTATTGAATCGGTTTCAAATTTAGTCTATCATTAATTAATGCCCTTGTGCAAATTCTCTCTAAATCGCATATCTTTTATCAAATACATTGCACAAGTACGTACACTAACAGACTCCCATTCAAAAAATTGGGTTAAGATTTTCCAAAATTTTAATTTAAATAAAAATTGATTTAATTTTTTAATGCAACGTTTCTGAATAGTCACGGAAAACTTAACATGTTTTTACTATTTCAAATTAATGAAAGTGTGGAAACATACTTGACTTTCAAACTACGTTTTTACTGTTATACACTACCAGTCAAGATTAAGGTTTTTTTTTTTTTTAAAGTCTCCTCGGCTCACCAAGCATGCATTTATTTGATCCAAAATACAGCAAAAGCAGTAATATTGTGATTTTTTTTACCATTTAAAAAAATAACTGCTTTCTATTTGAATACATTTAAAAACTTAATTTATTCCTGTAATCAAAGCAAAGTTTTCAGCATCATTTTAAGGATTCTTTGATGAACAGAAAGATCAGCATTTATCTAAAATAAACTTTTGAAACATTATACACTATACCATTCAAAAATTAACACTTATTTAGCAAGGATGCTTCAAAAGTGATGATAGAGACATGTACAATGATTTCTATTTTAGATAAATGCTGTTCTTCTGAACTTTCTATTCAAAGAAACCTGAAAAAAAAAAATCCACTCAGCTGTTTTCAATACAATAATAAATAATAATAATAATAATAATAAATTATTATTATTGTTTTTTTGAGCAGCAAATCAGAGTATTAGAATGATCTCTGAAGGACCATGTGACTGGAATAATGATGCTAAAAATTCAGCTTTGAAATCACAGGAATAAATTAAATTTTCAAATTTTCAAATAGAAAAAGTAATTTTAAATAGAAATGTTTTAATTTTACAGTTTTTTTCCCTGTAATTTGGATCAAATAAATGCAGGCTTGATGAGCATAAGACACGTCTTTATAAAAAAAAATTAATAAAATCTTAGTTCAAAAATTAATACTAATAGTGTATACTCCTTACATAAATCACTAAGCGAATTCATATCAAATATGAAACAGTCATCCATAAGATCTAATAAAGTCCCTAATATTTCAGTCCATTTTTTTTGTGATCTCTAGACCTCCAGGATGTCAGGTGCCTTGTGAGCAGTGGCTACAGCTGTATGGCAGTACTTACATCCTGTAAGTGCGATACATTATTCTGTCCATGGAGGGCAGCGAAGAAAAGAAAGGAATAGTAAGAGGCGAAGAGAAAAGCTCAGGATTAAGAAACAACATGCAAGAGGACAGAATGAGACTATGCGTGTATAGAAAGTATTACACATGGGCCAGGAAATGATCATTCAAGAGTGCATAATCAGTACATACTTGAGCTTGTTGGGTACTTCCTCTTGAGCGGGCTTGCGCAGGAAGGTTGCATTAGGATTGGTGGGATGCTCTTTCTGTGGTCGCTCCTGTTTGGCAGAGACTGCAGGCGTCTTCTTGGCCGAACGTTTGATCCTTTCTTCTAGCATGCTCATTTCTTTCTCAGACAACTTGAGAATAAAAAAAGTTCAAAGTTGATTTTAGCATGACACATCAGATTTAACTTCGTAATAAAAGTGAATTATCGTCTTACATTGCCGATGAGTTTGAAGACTTGATCTCCACAGGCGTTATAGGCAGCCACAACTGTATTGAGCGCAGCGTTGCGGACAGTAGTGTCACGGTCTCCAATGTGAACGGCGATGTCTTTGAGAGCCTTGGCTGGAGTCGGCTGGCACACATTCATACTGAAGTTCTCAATCAGGCAGCCGAGTTCCTCAAGACATTCTGAAGAATAGTTAAGAGAGAAACCATGATAAAGATACTTTCCACTGTAAATAATGACCATCTGTGATTGAGAAACCAAATCCATGTGCATTTACCAGATCTCTGCTTTGAGTTTTTGGATTTGGTCCCTTCCATTAGGAAGGGGAAGACTTTACTGGCGGCGTAGACTTTACACAGCATCGTCAGAATGGCTCTGACGTCTTTACGCACCACATCTTTTGACTCTCCAACCTGAAGGACAAGAAACCAAGAAGCACCATGTTAGGCTGTGTTTTTCAACAAACTAGCTGCACCAAAGTTAAAAAAAAGGAAGACCCACCTTGAGGATCATGTAGGGGATGAAAGATGAGGCCTCGTAGTCATTGAGCTGGTAGTTCTTCCTGCTCAGCATGGTGAAGAGCAGCTTGAGGAACTCCAGGGCTTTCATCAACACACTGGTGTTTGTGTCAAAGAACCGCAAGGTGAACCACTTCAATATTAGATCAAGACAGCCAATCACAGCTTCACACTCTGGCTCCATGTGCTGGAAAATACAGCCACAAGTTGTATGGAAGTCTAGTACAGATTAATAAAATATGATTCACCAATTGCCACATGACTAACCTCAATCATGGCTCCAATAGCTTTTACATGGCGCTGAAAGTCAAAGTGGAAAAGTTCATCTTGGAGCCACTTGGCCAGACATGTGGACATTTGAGTCTTCAGCTGCTCCACATACTCGTCACGAGGAGTCATGAAGTTCCACTTGAGAATCTAGAGAAGAGTTAAAAAATGGTAACCAAACATGGCAAAAAGCCTAACGGTGCTACTCAACGGAGCAAAAGCTGCTTACCTTCAGTGACTTCTCATCCTTGATCCTCTGCTCTTTGCCATTGGGAACGAGGATGAAGATGGGACCGGATTTGTCCTCCTCATCCTTTGCACCAGCCTTAACTGGAGGTTTCTTACCCACAACACCCTAAAGGGTGAAGAAAACAATTGTTACACAAAGTCTCAAGCTCTGTTACTTTAGGTCAAGAATTTCTTTGATGCTAATGCCTCTGCCAAGCAGGATTGGTCATTTTAAACCCATTTATCAAACAAAGACCTATAGCAAATAAATGAATAAACATCATGGCATTAAAAACCACAACAAATTCCTTGCGTGTTTGCGCACACCTGACGAATAAAGCCAATTCTGATATTGATTATTAATGCTCTGGAGCCACATGGGGCACTAAAGACTTTCCGAAGCAAATTTGTGTGTTTGTGTAGGAAAAATTTCCATATTTTAAACTTTATAAACCTTAATCTCTAGCTGCCGCTAACTGTCGCACATGCGTTCATGAAAGTGTCGTTCCAGCAGATGACGTAGGATGTGGGTGAAGCTGGAGTTCCGGTGAGAAGTGACGAACGCAGAAACGCAGAGGAGAGAGCAAATCAAAACACCGGTCATAGTACAAAACGAGACTGGTTTTCCAAAACTTGAACATATTCTCACTGGAGCTTATGCTACACCTACATCCTGTCATCCACTGGAACGCCACTCTCATAAACCAGTATACGACAGTTAGCAGAAGATAAAGATTATGGTTTATACAGTTTTAAATATGGATATTTTTCTTAAACATCAATTTGTTTTAGAAGGCCTTTACTAACCCCCCAGAGCTGTGTAAAGTACTTTTTATGATGGATGGATGCCCTTTATTGGACTTCAAAATCTCAACACTCATTCACTGCCATTATAAATCTTGGAAGAGTCAGGACATTTAATATAGCTCCAACTGTATTGGTCTGACAGAAGAAAATCAGACACACCTAGGATGGCTTGAGGGTGAGTAAATCACTGGTTAATTTTCATTTTAAAGCTTCTTGTTAGCAACAGGTTTATACCTGCTTCTCATTACAATAATTGTAATAATTTCCACTGACTACCAAAATTAGATTGGACCATTACAGCTGAATAATGAAGACGAGATTACAGAAAGTTCACAAGTTCCCTCTTACAGATAATAAACTGAGCGGAAGGTTGTGCGTATTTGGCGTGCTGTCTGGTAGAGGGCCTCAAGCTCGGTAGTCATTCCCGAGCCCGGGGTTCTCCCCCGCCCAGGGGGAGTGGTCCGAGCTCAGCACTGGCCCGAACCCTATAAGTGCCCCCCCCCACATGGGCTTGTGTTATTTATAGGGATTCTTTCCTACGCTGATTGGATAGGGAGAGTGATTGCTAAGGGTGAATTGGCCATGTTAATTATCTGTGTGAACTCTTCCCGAAATTTGTTAATAAAACATCACGTGAATGTTTACGTTACATGCAGTGCTTCCACACCAAACCGTGCCACCTCATACCAGCTCCATTGGCGCTCTGAGATTGTAATATACCTTTATGCTGCTAGGCGTCCCTCTTGAGAGCCCATTTTGTTTAGCATTATCTTTCTCTCCCTTCACCTTGAGCTCCATGCTCTCTCTCTAGTGCATAGAATGACGCTTTAGAGAGCAACACTCATTTAAAACAAATGCAGAACCCAATTCATTCTCAGACTGTTTTTACATTTATAGAAAAATAGGCCAAATTGTAAGACCTGTATGGCTTAATACAACAAATCATTCATCTTACTAGCAGAAAACCTATTAAAGTGCATTTTTTAAAAATTCCACATCGTTTTATACATATTTTGGACTATGGGGGCAACATTATTTCAATGATGAGAAAAGGCTGCACTCAGTGAGCTACTGCACTTACCTGTTGCTAATTTTATCAAAACAATGGCAGAGACAAGAAACGCCAGATGCCATCCTGGCAGGATGTTAACATGCCGACACCACAGCCACTGAAGGATTTCACACGATATCCGGGGGCGTTTAGACTCATGGGGAAAATAAATGGTATGACATTTGCTTTAAGCCTACACTTACATCCATTGCCACCTGTAAGCTCTTTCAGTAGCCGCGTTCATCATATCAGTATTTTATTTGAGTTGTATTGCCGTAAAAATAGAAACAGTGGCTTACCCAGCGCAACCATTTCACATTATAATGGCACCCCCATAGCCCAAAGTATGTATAAAACAATGTGGATTTTAAATAAATCTTACATGGGTTTAACTACATATTTCAGTAAGAGATAAAATCTACATCATTACCATTACCATACATGTCATAATACCCAGGGTCCCCTTTAAACACAAAAGAACAGTCACTGTCTTTCCATGAACAACTCCTTGTGTATTATGAACCTGATGTTTCAGATGACAGTTTCAGTTTAGGAAAAGGTTTTAAATATTTCATGAGCAGCAACCCTAACCCTAACCCAATGCAGTCAAAGCAGAAACACTGAAATGTGCCACACCTTTTTAGCCGCAGGACCTGCTGGTTTAGCTTTCTTAGTGTCTGGTTTGGGTTCTGGTTCACTGAAATCTTCACTGGGAATTTGGTTCCTGGCTGGAGCTGTAAAATAAAAAGACGTTCAAGTTGAGTCCAGAATCTTTCAAATTTAAATCTTTAGAAAACCTTTTTAATTGACATTGTTCCGCTGGTTTATTTGATTTAAGGATAAAAAATATAATAATAATAATAATAATAAATAATAATAATAATAATAAGAGTAGATATAGGTCATGTTAGCTGTGGTTAAATGGAAAGTGTAGGAACCTGCGGCAGGTTTGGCAGCAGGGGCGCTGGAGGCGTGTTTGGAAGCTGCAGCTTTGGCAGGAGCTGCAGGCTTGGCTGGCATCACAGCCCTGGCCTTCTCCAGCATGCCAACCACCTGGTCTTTTGAGGCCTGCTGCAGTAAGACAAGAGTGACACTGATGTCATACAACTGCTTTTTTATGGTCAAAAGTTGATCCATGAGTTTTGATCTTATCAACCATCTAAAATAACCTTGAACGAAGAAGAAAAAAAAAAAAAAAAAATCACTTTTATTCAGGATTCATTTTAGTGATCAAAAAGTGACAGTCAAGACATAAATCGAACATAAAACTCTCCCACTTACTTTCAGTTTGCCGGTAGCCTTGAACATCTTCTCGTAGCTCAGGTGCATCATGAAAGTAGGAAGTGCATCCTGAGCTTTCTTGCGCACGTCTCCACTGCGGTCCTCCAGGCAGACGTACAGGTGAGGCACACACAGCATGAGGTCCGTAGGCACCGCACGCATTGTGGGCAACTTCTCAGCAAGCCAGCCCAGCAGCTACAGAATTAACAGCATTTTAGCTTGTGATCATCGATCAAATAAAGTCACTGATAAGCTACTACACTTAAAGGGATAGTTTACCTAATGACAGGTACATTAGGTACCATTTTTGGGTTCTCACCCTCATGTTGTTCCAAACCCATAAGACCATCTTTATGATCAACTTCAGAACACAAATTAAGATATTTTTGACGAAACCCAAAAGCTTTCTGACTCTGCACAGACAGCAATGCAACTACCATGTTCAAGGCCCAGAAAGGTAGTAAGGACGTCGTTAAAATAGTCAATGTGACATCAGTGGTTTAACAGTGATGTTATGAAGCTACAAGAACACTGTGCGCAAAGAAAACAAAAATAACGACTTCATTCAACAATTTCTTCTCTTTAGTTTCAGTCTTCACCATTCTGTTGCGTTGCAGTCTATGCAGGGTCAGAAAGCTCTTAATTTGTGTTCTGAAGATGAACAAAGGTCTTACAGATTTGGAACAGCATGAGGGTATAACAATTTTCATTTTGGGGTGAACTATCCCTTTAAGGGCTTTCAGGTTATTTTTGTTAACGTTTGGTGTTTTAGCCATGCCTTTTCTATAAGTATGAGCTCCACATTTTTATATCATCCTATTTTATTCTCCTTTTTAATATTTTGTTGAAAGGTTTCATTTACTTCATATGCCAGGCATTACATATTACATTACCTCCTGTCTGAGGAAGGGGTTTTCCCTCTTGAGTTCCTCTGCTAAGTCCTCTCCTTCAAGCCACTCCTTCATTCCAGTCTGCTCCACCCATGCATTCAGC
Source organism: Garra rufa (assembly GCF_049309525.1). Taxonomy (NCBI): domain Eukaryota; kingdom Metazoa; phylum Chordata; class Actinopteri; order Cypriniformes; family Cyprinidae; genus Garra; species Garra rufa. Next base: position 16,451,374 of record NC_133385.1, read on the forward strand.
GTTGTCAAGGCAGCAGCACGGACGTTAGGCTGAAAAGTCAAATTTCAAACAAATTTTTAGGTCATCTGAGCTTCACAAACCTGTGTGATGCCACACCACAGACTCCCAATCATCGTTTCATACCTTGCTGTCACCAAGAACAGTAATGATTGGAATTCCCAGGTTCTTGACGTGCTGTTTGAGTGACGGACCCATGGCCGTGGCTATCTGCTGCAGGATATTGAGAGTCTGCTGGACCTACAGACACATTTTACGTGATTACAACCATGTCTTTAACTTGCCGATGTCTGGAGGGCAATGGAGAGCACTTTAACCGTCTGAATGTTTAAATGTGGTTTAGTGAGTTAAAAGTAAAAACAATTACCAGTAGTTTGTTGGAATCATTGAGACGGCCCTTCAGTGCCATCGGCAGCTCGCCGATGTTGGCTTGGATGAATTTGGCCTCAGAAATTACATTGGCCACCTCATCAAGCCCCACCTTCCTGATCTTCCAGTTCTTGTCGCTGATATTTGACACCATTTCCGATGTGATTTTATCACTGTAAACAAAAATCAGTCTTAATCTTACTGGTTTGTTCACACTGGGATTCAGAAACTGTTTGATGAATGTATAATTTGAAAAGAAAATTGCCACTCTCACAGACCTGATATCAGTTCTGGGCAGCAGGTCCATGATGTCTCCAGCTCCACCGTCCACCTCCTCTTCTTCAGCAGCATCTCCCTCCTCATCTGCTCCTGCTTTTTTGGCGCCACGGCTGGGGGCGGGAGGAGACTGACCCTGCATCTGTCGTAAAAAAAATATATAATTGACAAGATTTAAAAGGTGATCATTGAAAATACAACAAATACTTTATTTTCTTTTGCTCCTTTTTTCTTTTGTTTAAATTTGTACTCATCTATTTTTATTTACTTGTTTGTTGATCTTTTTCCTTTCATTTATTTTTCTCTAATTTACTAATTTGGGGTTCAAGTGCGTAATGCTTAAACCCTACTGTAATTGTTAGAATGGCCACAGATCAGCAATCTCTATTTAAAACTGATCGTGCAGATCAAACCCCAAACTGTACAGACTTTAAACTTGGAGGGATGGTAGTACTCACACCGCCGAAAACGTGACCAAGGCTTGCCTCAATAAGCCTGACGGGGGCACTACAGCGATCAATAGTATGAAATCGCTCATAACTCCTAAACTGTCAGTTGCAGGTTCAAGGGTCTTATGTAATTGTAATCCTGGGCTCACGCCAGACAACATTTTTTGGGTATTTTGGATTATCTGAAGAAAAAAAAAAAAAAAAAAAAAAAAAACAAGAAAAAAAAATCCTATTTCAATCTAGTCCCAATTTTTTTTTCCCAACTGGAACCAAACCAGTGCAGAAAGATTCTCTGGAGAGTGAATATCAATAGTTATCACTGTCACAAAGGGATGCCCGAACGTTCAAAAGGGACAGGGCCACTTTTTGTAAAATGCCTATAACTCTTGAATCGAATGAGATCTTCGCTCAACTCAGAACAGTTATGCAAGAGCTTAACATGAGGTCACAGGACAAAAATCACGGAGCTCGGCCATTTGGTGGCACTATAATCCTATTATCCCATCAACATGAAAATCGCTGTCCTTTGTCCAAAGTGCCTCAAGTGTCTATAAGGACATGTGCATCTTAAAAAAAAAAAAAAAATTTTTTATATATATATATATATATAATAAAATAAATATTAAAACTCCACTTTAAAATGAAAACGCAGTAGTCTACACTAGCGTTTCCGAAACAATCTCAGTCTACACTACACAACCGAAAACGCATGTCATATGACCATTCATGCAGGTACAACCATATTTAAAGTCTCCGTTTTGGTCTGTTTACACTGAAATGCAACCCCAGAGTTTTCAAACTAAAACCGGGTCTAAAGCGTTTTCAAAAGTCTCTGTTTTCAAAGGGTCGAAAATGCTGAAGTAGTGTAAACATCAGGTGTAACCATAGCAAAAGTTATGCGTTTTAAAACAAAAACGCAATACTGTAAATGCAGCCTTAGACAATGTTAACAGAGGGTGATAGGAACAAAACGTGGCAGGCCTGTTTGACTTAAAGCTCTTAAAAGGTCTGTGAGAAATTTGAAAGAAATCGACCATTTGGAGGTGTGATATTGTCAAGGGTGTATATGATTTTACTTTTTTCCCCACACATACACACGACATTCGTATTATATCATGGAACTTCTCATTTTGGACAGCTACTAGAACCACTGTTGTCATTTAAAATGTTTGTTTTGCAAACCAGTCCTAGGTTTTATGCTCAATCTGGAAAAACACTGCAGTACAATTCTCTGGACTCTAGGTCAATTATAAAAAAAATTAATAAAAAAAAATTAAAGTTGAAATTTACCCTTTGGGAAGCTATAATGGGGTCATTTAGAAAAGGGGCCTGTCCAAACTCACTCAAAATCCTACAAAGCCCGTAGGAAGTGAGCACATGCGACGGGTGATACTAGATAAGCTGGTGCGATAAGTCATAAACGTAAAAAAAACATTTCTATGGCAAATTACCAGGATTTGCCAAAAATGCCTTTTTAAAATCATTGATTTTAGTTGGTTACAGGCTTGCTAAATAATGTCTTTTTTTAAAATATGTGCTTAAATGCCTTAAAGCGCTTGAACCCCAGTAATCGCTGCTTGCAGCTCTATTTTATTTACTTGATTTTGGATATTTCATTATGCACTTGTTTACCTTTGATTTAGTTCATTTACAGTTTATAGTCTTGCTTATTTAACTAGCATCAATAAATCAATAAATCAACAAATACCTTCAGAAATAAGTTTCAAATACATCAGCAGTGTGAAAATAAGATAAAACGATGTGCAACTAATGGACAAACGCTGGCATTACAGACAGTGAAACAAAAATATACAAACACACACCCCTATTATGTATTCGACATAAGCTAGGTAGGGAGGGACTGGCCATTCCAAATTAAAACAATAAGCAAGCAGGTGTGGTTCAAATGATTATGTACTTAAAACAGGTTTTAGTGGAAGCTAAAACACACTGATGGTCAAGGCAACTCTATGAAACAGCCACTGTCAATTACTGCATTTCAAAAGAGCATATTTACCTTTTCAAACTCAGCATCAATTTGTGAAAGGAGGGCTGGTTTTTCATCTTCAAAGAACATGCGCAGGGGAGCGCCCATGTACAGATACATGACTCCCAACAGAGTGATTGCTGATGTCCTCACAGCCTGAAGTTAACAAACAACAGCTCATTACACACAATTACATCAGGATTTCCATTGCAGTTTGACTAATGATCAAAATAAAGTCATAATATTTCAGGCAAATCCACTTGAAAGGCACAATAGAAGTATGGTTATGTATACTGAAACTATGACTCACAGGATTTGTGGCACCCAAAGCAGTTTTGACATTGTTGATGAACGCCTTGACGTTTATTCTAGATTAGGGGGAATTAGATTCAGATTCAGAATTAGAAATGAGAATTTACAGCATTAAGAAATGTTTTTTTTTTTTTTAAAGTTGAGGTAGACACACTGCTCACCCTGCAAATCCAAACTCCTTCATAGCATTGGCCAACCAGTTCAACGTCTCTGCTTGGTTTTTAGGATTTTTCTGAGCGAAAGCCAAAGAGACAACCTGCAAATTAAGAAATGAGCATATTAAGAAATGATTTAAAATTTCCTGCTAGTTCAAAATGCAGAAACGGTCCCACAGCACAAACACCAACCTGTTCAGCAGTCCACGGTAGAGAACAGGCCTCCCCGATAGCAGTGAGAGCCTCTTTAGCATTACTTCCACACTTCACGTCTCCAATCTTATCAACCAGACCATCCAAAACCACCAGTGCGGATGTCTTTGAGAAGGATCCCTTTTGTGCGATTAGACCCACAATGTGGAGCTTCATTTGCATTACCTGGAGACAGAAAGACAATGGAAACTAGTACCAGATCGAATGCCAAACCCTGAGAATTAAGAACAGCCCTACATAGTTAAGAGGACTACCTGAAAGTTGGTCTCTTTCCATCCAGGTTTCTTAGCCAGCATCCTGACTAAAGCCTGGCATGGCATTTCTGATTTGTCCATCTGCTCCACAGCCTGAGAACACCACATTCAAGTTTAGATCATGTTCCTCATGTTGAATTGATTATAAAAGCGCTAAAAAAAAAAAACAGCACAAAAAGATACAAAATCCAGTCACCCTTTGAAACTCCTCCATGCTAGCAAGTCTCTCCTTCCAGTTACCGCTGTCCAGCAGCTGCATACAGGAGGCTGGGAGCACAGCAGCAGCCTTCTCCTCACACACTTCCGGCTGGTAACACAAATAGCAATTATGTGACCATTTTGCATTATACCTAGGGAACCAGTTTCCACCACTGAACAAAAAAATAAATAAACCTTACAATTCGGACTCCCCCACCCCCACCCCAGAATTGTTCTCACAACACTTGACGTTTTTTCTTCAGAACTGTGAGATACAAACTTTAAAAGTTCAATTCTGAGAAGATTGTAAAAAGATTGATATGTTCTAAGAACTGCAAGTTTATAGCTCACAAATCTGACGTAACTGAAAACTGTGTTATAAAGTCAGTTTGAAAGTTGGTTTTAGAATTGCGAGTTTGTTAGTTTCTCAGAATTGAGAGTGCTTTCTTTTAGAATAGAGTTATTTTTTAGAATTGCAAGTTCGTTTCTCAGAATTATGAGTTCTTTCTCAGTTGTGAGTTTGTTTCTCAGAAATGCAAAAATTCTGACTTAATTTCTCAGAACTGCAAGCTCATTTCTCAGAATTGAGTTTATTTCTAACAATTCTGAAAAAAGTTAGAATTGTAGGGTTGTATTACGCAATTCTGATTGGGAAAAAAAAAAAAAAAAAAAAAAGTAAACTCACAATTGTGAGGAAAAAAGTCAGAAATATGAGATAAAAGATATTTGTTAATTCAGTGGCGGAAACAGGCTTTTACAATAACTTTACATTTTGGTGAACTTTGATAAAATATTAAATGTGTCAATGTAAAATTACAGACGTACAGATAACTCCGTTTCGACAGTTTCCTTCGTTTCTGGAGCTTTCTTGGACTTCCCACTCTGAGCTGAGGCAGGTTTGCCCTTCTTGGGAGGTCCTGCAGCCTGTTTGTAGGGAACAAGACAGTTTAAATTCATTTGTCTTGTTTTAAAATAACCAATTTAACAAAATAACTAATGGTACCTTTGCAGGAGGAGCTTTCTTAGGAGGCCCAGATGGTTTGGCAGGTGCTTCAACAGGTGGAGGTGCTTTAGCAGCAGGTTTCTCTTTCTTCTCTCCTCCACCGCCACCTCCTTTCTTTCCAACAAGCTCCACTTTATCAGCACATTCTTTTATCTAGTTATGCATTAAAAATGAAAGGAAGAGTCATGAACTCTTGCACTAGTTCCACCCACAGTCTGTTTGCCTACTGCCTGACACATTTGCATGCAAAACTGGCAAGTACGTACAATGATGATGTGAGTTGTTCACCTCTGACTAGCAATTTTAAGTTAATTGTTTTTTTTTTTTTATAACCAGTTTTTGTAATACATACACTCTATATATTATATATCTTTTTTTTTATATATAATTACAGGTTCTTAAGACAATTGACATTGAGCTAAACAAGTTTTTACCTTGTCCAACTTGAGTTTGTCAACATCAGCCAGGAATGGATTGACTGCTTTCTCCCCTACCACCTTCATGGCCGTCCCCAAAGCCTCAAAAGCAGCATCTCTGACCTCCGGAGCAGAATCATTCACTTGCTGCAGAGAAAAAGTCCCAAAGATGACAGTACTGACACATTTCAGAAAGCATTTCAATGTGTTGACTGGAGAGGAATCTGTACCTTGAGGAACGCTGCACAGAATGGCTTCAGAACGCTTTTTGGCAATGTGCTCGGGGTGCAGTGACGAAAGCTTCTGGCAAGGAACAGCGAAGCCTGTTGCTTGATAGAGGGGTTCTTGTTGTCCATCACTGCCAGAACATCCTCACTGATGTTTTGCAAGGTTGTCTGCAACACAGTCGCCATTTTCCAAGTTAAGAACTGATCAAATTTCCAAAGTGTTTATCAGTCAACTGCCACCATGCTTTTTGAATACTCACAGTAAGGAAGATTGCATCAATGGCCTCTTGCAAGGCCTGAACCACCTGAGGTTTCTTCTCCTTGAACTTCTCCAAGATGGTTGGCACGACCTTCAAAAGAAAACAATTTAAACTGTGGTCTATTTACTTTGAACAACCATCACGATTTGCTTATCTTTTTTCCGTGAAGTTCATGGTGAGCACTTACCTGACCTGCATATGTCCCAAACTTCTTCCTCAATCCTGCTGCCAGTCCAGCCAAGCATTTGGCTGCCATGGACACTAGCATCACATTGGCATCTTTCCCAATAACCTAGAACAACAAAAGGGAGTATTTTCTAACGGCCTTGTTCACAGAGGATATCCTATTATCCAGAGTCCCACTAGGACTGTTACCTTTTTTAGCGCCCGAACCAGATCCCCATAGTCTCCGTTTTCCAGTTTCGGATTCTTAGCCAAAGCCTCCACTGCCTCCAAAGCTTCCTTCCTCTCCTGCCATTTTTTCGCTTCCTGTGATGAGAAAGTGAAATGTAGGAATGAAATTGATGCAAATCCCAATATTATTTAAAAAGCTCAGGGTTACGTTGTTCAGACTTACAATTTTCTCATAGAAGTCTTTAGGAAGTTTAGACAGGATCTCGACAGCTTCCAAAAGCTCATAAGGATCCACTTGAACAGCTTCAGCCTCATCCTCATCATCTCCTATGGTCAGAAATTAAACAAAGTTAAATTAATAATAATAACAAATGCATAATTCTTAAAAAAAAGAATTCTCACACTACCAGTCAAAAGATTAAACAGTAAGATTTTTTTTTTAAAGTCTCTTCTGCTCACAAGCCTGCATTTACAGCAAAAACGGTTTTGTATTTGAATACATTTTAAAATGCAACTTATTCCTGTGATTTCAAAGCTGAATTTTTAGCATCATTCCTTGATCTTTTTAGAAATCATTCTAATATTCTGACTTGCTGCTCAAAAAACAATATTATTATGCTGAAAATAGAAGAATGTTTTCAGCTTTCTTTGATGAATAGGAAGTTCAGAAGAACAGCATCTATCTGAAAAAGAAATCTTCTGTAACATTATAGAATCCTGAGAGGAAGGGGGAGAAAAAAAAAAAAAAAAAAAAAAAAAAGTACTCAACTGTTGAACAGCAAATCAGCATATTAGAATGATTTCTGAAGGATCACGTGACACTGAAGACTGGAGTAATGATGCTGAAAATTTACATTTTAATAACAGGAATAAATTAGATTTTAAAATATGTTTAAATAGAAAACAGTTATCTAAATGGTAATAATACTTCAAAATGTTCCTTTTTTGCTGTACTCTGGATTAAATGCAGGCTTGGTGAGCAGTAAATGTAAAAACATTTAAAAATCTTACTATTCAAAACTGGTAGCGTACATTCACAATATATCTCTTTTAAAATGTTACAAAAATACAACTGGCTTCAATCAAATTGGCACAATTTAGTACTTTTAAAATTAAAAGCCTGATTTAGTCACAGTAAAATGGCTTTTTTTTCTCACTCCTAGTTGTTCAAGAGTCGCCTGGCTTTGTGCTGGAAACTAATTCATTACTATGGCAACCAATGTAGATACACCAGATATCGACTAGACACCCTGAACAAATAGACCTGATTTCATTACATACAAAATAGTAGGGACAGTCAGTTATAAAAACATAACTATTGATATTGTCTTTTATTGTGATATCTGAACTATCACTGACTGCTTTTTGCACTGGTATAGAAGCTGTATTCTCACCATCCGCCTCATCTCCTCCTGCAGCCTGCTGTTGCTCAAACTTGGCCTTGAGGTCCTGCTGAGAGCGCAAGAACCTGGTCTGCTTAGGAGCTGAAGTTGGCAGTTTGACCCATTCTTCCTCCAACTCTTTCAACTGAGAAAAGGATCAAATAAGTAATATTACAACCTGTATAGTCCATTAAAATTGTATCTTGAATTATGCAACATTCATCTCTCAATCTATACCAATATCACAATGCACATTTTTAAATGAAAACATTGTACAGTCTCACCTGTACAGAATTGATATTCTGAAGCGGAGCTCGCAGCGCATCACGGATCCATCTATAAATCTCCACCGCCAGCAATTTGGCCTCGTCTCGAACTGCCTTTTCTCGAGACTCAAACAATTTTGGCAACACTTTCACCACAGGCTTGAGAGTTATGATCTTCGATCCAAATTCACTGTAAAAGAACAAATGTAAAAGTACTTTATGCTGAATAAGTGCCAGCAAGTAAGTGTTTGATGACCGCATTTCCTCCAGTCTTTATGGTTAACAGGGTTAAAAATCGCCTACTCACCAAAGTGCTTTCCTTAGCGTCTCAATGCAAGCAACAACAATCTTGGGGTTCTTGTTATCCAGTCCTTTGATCAGCTCATCCTGGACTACCTCTGCTTTCTCGATCTCTATATACATGAGGCAGATATCTGTCCCCAGCTCCTTCGCTCGCGCTTTGGGCTGGTTGAAGACTTTGCTGACCACTCCAGAAACCACTTCCCCTGTTGTCCTGCAAGATAAGACACCACTCCATTAGATCCCATTAAGACACTAGGCCCCACAATTCAACATTTTCTAAAAAATTCCCAGTTTACGCACCAACTTAAAGACAATTTTAGGGTTACATGTAGATAAAAATAAATTCCTCTTACTTTATTAGAAAAAAATATTGTTTTTGGGTTTCATCTGACAATTGTAGCAAACTGAGTAAATCACTTAAACACAAACATCATGGAACTCATTTTCACATCACTCCTTCATCCAAGCTCAATTAAAACAATCAATACTCTACAAAAGAGTTTATTGTACCATTAGCAATGACTGACCGGATTCTATCTGGCTATATTTAGACACTATATAACTCAATAATGGAAAGCAGTACATGGAGCAGCAGAAACGTAGGTATTTTTTCCTGAGATGCTTGCTTAATTTTAAAGAGTTAGTTCGGCAAAAAAATTAAAAAGGTCATTAATTACTCAAAAATAATAACAACAAAAATAACGACTTCCGTGTCAGTCTTTAACCATGCATTCTTGAGAGTTCCAAGACGTTCTGATTTTGAACCCCTATGCACAGTGCCTTGTTTACAAGTGGAGGAAGATGCAAGTTGTGCATAAAACAGTCTTCGTAAAATTGTCTGAAGATTTCAACAGAGGATGACTTGCAATTTTTAGCCCAGCCTTAATGCATGTGCCCACTGTACACTGTCTTGCTGATGCCACCAGGGTGCCACTTAGTGTTGGCCGATATGCTCAATTTATCGTCCTACCATCAGCCTGTGAGATCGCCGACACACAATACTAAATTCGCTATTTGTTTTGTAAGGGTAGTCTTGTTAATAGACATGTAGTTGTGCCTGTACAGAGCGCTGACGGTAGTTCCGCCGGAGCAGTTCCAGTTTACTTTGTTTCATTCTCAGCAATCCGAATAAATCTTACCCCTTTTTTCACTGCACACATCTGCGGCACAGCCACCGGAGCTGATTGCGGACACTAGTCAATGTTTGCATTTATAGCCACCCTGTGGCAAGTTTCTGAGGCATCCTAGAAGCTGCTCTCCAAGTTACATCGCTAAAGTTAGGCGCCTAGCCTGTTTTTGATGGATAATAATCTTGCTATCGTCAAAGGCATCAGCAACAGGTGATATCTCTGACTACCGTCGATACACAAAACTATCATCTATTGGCACAACCCTAGTGCCACTGGCACTGGTGGCTTGGGCCCGTCATCGCTGCTTGCAGCTATATACTTAAGCCGAGTTCAGACTGCACGATTTTCAAAGCAATCGCGTCACAGATGTTTTCACACTGCATGACTATCTGGGGTAGCATTCCGTCGCTGCTGTGTTCACACTGCACGATGGATCGGCGACAGGGGGTTTCACACTGCATGACTTTACAATAGGAAGAATCGCCGACAACTTTGTCCCGGTCCGCGAACTACGTCTCACAACCAAACACACGCAAGAAGTGACATGGAAACAACGCGAGGTCAGGCGTGCAAGTTCTCACATGAGACTGATATTATTATAAAAAAAAAAAAGGTAGCCCGCAAGAAGCTTGTCATACAAATTGCATGTGCACTCATTTGCAGCGAAAAGAAAAGCAGCCGAAGCTATGCTTGTTGATATTGTGGTCTATACCTTCGTAACTCCTCCCCCACCTTCCCACTGGCCTGGATGTTGCCGTCTCGTTGGCTGTAGGTAATCGCCGATGTGATTTTCAGTCAGATCACCTTTCACACGGCATGATTTTGAATCGCCGACAGGTCCAGATATTTAGCATGCCAAATATCTCACGGGTGTCGGCGACACGTCGGCGATTCTCTCAGATCGCGTCTTTGATAGTTCACACTGTGTGATTGTCACTCACGTGAACGAGCACCGATTTGCCTGTGATTTCGGGCATTTGTCGGCGATTTCTCAAAACCTGTCGGCGAGTCAAAATCGGGGCTGAAATCATGCAGTCTGAACTAGGCTTTACTTAAACCAGAATATACAGACGATGAACTAAGAGAGATGGAAGTTCTTTGTCAAAACTTATTCTTGTAGCTTCAAAACATCCTTTTTGAACTAATGATTTCACATGGACTACTTTAACAATGTCCTTACTACCTTTCCGGACCTTGAACATGGTAGCTGCGTTGCGGCCTATGCACGGTCAGAAATCTCTCTGATTTCATCAAAAATGAGGGAGAGTAATTTTCTTTTTTGGGAGAACTATCCATTTAAGTAATCGCAGTGTTCCTCGTGAAAAAATGAGGTACATTTCCATGTCTTCTGAATGGGTTAAAGCTACTGTGTTCTTCCAAACAAGACACCTACTTTGCCAGATGACTCTCACTCAAAACCAGAAATAGACTTTCACCAGGTATCATGTTTCTGCTTTGTTCCAAAACTCAGTTGTAAACAAAAAGCTCTTACAAAACGTTATCCCATATAAAACAGGTCACAGAAACATAAAGAGCTGCTCAGGGATTGAGGGAAAAGCAAACATCACTATTAATCCTCTAAAGACTAAATCAGTGGTTTGCGAAACTCTCCTGAATTTTCAGGACAAAATGGGACTACTTACTTGCCAGCCACGTGTGCATTCTCGATAAAAGCAAGTGCTGCCTCCAGTCCTTTGAGTTGGGCTACGGCATTTGATTCTGTTACAAATCTCTTGATAAGTCCAAGGTATTTGCCCCATTCTGGGCTCTTCTCGTCTTCTATCCTCTGGAAGAGCTTCAATGCTTCCTCGTATCCATTTAATCTTGCTTTCCAAATCTAAGGAAAATCAGAAGATCAATCATGACTACGAACAACCAAATAAATGAGCTTCTGAGTTCATGTAACTGAACCACTTTCTTTAGGAGCAGACATAGGTTTAACAACCATTATTTATAATACAGCACACAAACTCAAGGACAAAGTATATGAAAGGCCTTATCACCCTGAGCAGTACTGTGCTGCAGCATATGAAAAACTCAGGTTGATAAAACAAGTACCAGCTATTAACTCAATATTTCTCAAGAAACTTAAAAGTTGTGATGCTCTTTTAATCTGGTGCAATTTACTAATTTTTCAGACTGAACTAGAAGATACAAACTGGAGTGCTGCTCACTACCATCTCCCCCTGACTGTCCCACCTCTATACTACAAGTTCCAGCAAGAATAAAAATGAATGAAGTTTAGGGGGTAAGTTGAAAGAAGCAACACAACTGGCTGGAATGCATCATCTACCATGCAATCGTCCAATCAGTTTAAACTGCGAGAAGACGTCACATGTAAACAAAGTGTCACCTGACACTACAGTCACATCAGGAAAGTTCTCCAGCAACAAGTTAGTTAAAATTAACTTGAGAAAAAAATATCACTAAAATTTAAAAGAATACACATTATAAAAATACACATTTTACATTTATGTGAGCCTGAAGCAAAAAAAAAATAAATAAAATTCATAAGGGTCAATTTTTGTTAAATTGAGATATCTCTCATCTGAAAGCTGAATAAATAAGCTTTCCATTTATGTATTTCAAGATGCAACTATTTGAAAATCTGAAATCTAAAGGTGCAAAAAAAAATTAAATATTGAGAAACCCGCCTTTAAAAGTTGTCCAAATGAATTCTTAGCAATACATATTACTCAATAAAAATTAAGTTTTGATATATTTACAGTAGGAAATATACTAAATATCTTCATCGAACACAATCTTTACTTAATATCCTAAT